>NC_064817.1:8856891-9023165 GCF_023721935.1 Panthera uncia | reverse complement strand
ATATGTACATATTTATATATATGCATATATATAAATATGTACATATTTATATATATAAATAAAATGTTGCCTTAAGCCCCCTTCTCTGTCAGCCCCTACTTTCGGCCACGGAATAGACGATTACAGTTGAAGAAGAGATCAGAAATCGTCCGGCCCAACGTTTAGCATGTCAGACGAGGCCCAGAGAGCTCCTCTGTTTTTCCAATAAAACACACGGCTGAATTAGTGCAAGTTTTCATAGAACTCCCTGAAGTAGTTTTAATCCCACTTCGGCATTTGGTCACAAAGGAACAAATCCACAGAAGACATGTGCAAAATAGCAAACACCAGAAAGTAATGTGCTATTTGCACATTTCTGGAATACTGAGTAATACAAATCATGCCAATATGGGCGGGACGTGGCCGTTGCCGTCTCACTCAAAGCCTGGGACCTCATTTCCACTGAGGGCAATGGGTAATGTATGCATAAACACTTGGGATTGAGCAGGCGGGGGTTGCCGCCGGCTGGCTGGGTGATGTGTGGTGGCAAGCAGCAAAGGGACGGGCAGGGGACAAAAGCAAAGTCTTCAGTCCAGTGACTGATGTGGAGCTTTGAACGTTGCCGAGAAAGCAAGCAGGAACGGCGCGCTCGGTGTTTGGGTAGGGAGAGGGTTTGAAAAACAAGGTATGTCAAAAGAAGTAAACATGACGGGGCTGGGGGGTGGGGGGAGCTATCCCTACCACATGAAGGTAATTAATTAAATGCCATCCGACACGGAAAAGCATTCAGAAAACCACAAGCGCTAGGTTGACTGTGAAGGGTTATTATTGTTGTTACTGCTGAGAATCATTCAAAACCAATTACAACACATACCAAGGGATGGAGGTGAGATGAGGTGACGAGGGGCCGATAGAGAATCATGAACAAATTCTGTCATTCCTCAAGTCAAGACCTCACGGCGGCGATCAGTTCTCATTTCTCATTTTTTGGGCTATGGAGCATTGGGCTTCTTAGCTAGGACCAGTTGCCCAGTGTGTGGCTCTCGGTGGGAGATCTCCCAAGGGGAAAGCCTAAGGCTGTCACACCGAGACCGGGACTTGAACGCGTGACCTACACTCAGCCAATCAGAAAGCCCCAGTAATGACTGGGCATCATGACGGAGGCTGGCACGAGATTATTCTCGGTGGTGGAGTTGGGCCCTTAAAGGTTGGAGGGAGGGGGGAGGCCAGGAGTAGCGGAGCTGGAGGTGAGGCCCTGACCAAAGCAGAGTGTGATTTTGGCCTTGTGCTTGGTCATGAGGCCCATTGTCAGTTCTTCCTTTTTCTCTGAGTCCGATCTCTCCTTTTTCTGGTGATCATATGAAGCAGCCAGGTCCTCCTCAATTTCTTTTGGCTTGCGTTACGCAGAGCTGGATTCCATATTTTATTTTATTTTTTTAAGTGTTTCTTTCCAAAGGAGAGAGAGACGGAGCGTGAGTGGAAGAGGGGCAGAGAGAGAGAGAGAGAGAGACAGAATCCGAAGCAGGCTCCAGGCTCTGAGCCGTCAGCACAGAGCCCGACGCGGGGCTTGAACCCACGAACCGCGAGATCAGGACCTGAGCCGAAGTCGGACGCTCAACCGACTGAGCCACCTGGGCGCCCCTGGATTCTATATTTTATAAACAACAATCTTGATGGCCTGTGTCATTGTAGAGCGACCATCCGAGGGATACTTAGAATAGCCTGAGTTCTAAGGAATAATAAATAATTTAGGGCAAAGACTTGCATGAGTATTTGTAGTACTAGTAAAAGGCTTATTAGTCCCCACGCAAATTCACAGTTTTCTAAATCGCAATCTTAAGCATTTATCTTGTCTTCTCCGTGTTCCATCCTCACCCTCAAAGTTCAGTGTGTATGTGAAGAGCCCCCCCATGATCAAGGCCGAGCATAACACGCGGTGTAACCAGCATGCAGTTTGCACGGAGGGCTAGAAATACAAAATGCCTACTAGTCAGCTCACGGCCTGTCGCAGAGAGAGTGAGCAAAGGCTCTGTTCTAAACCATCCCCATGATGCCTCTGCTAACACACGTGCCTTACCTTCCTAAACACCAGCACGGGCTTTTATGCCAGCGACGAAACGTGCAAACAGACCACAAGGTTTTAAGGTACACTCTAGTTGATCCAGGCGTTTATCGTTGGCTACGAATTTGCACAGCCGAACGATGACGTAAAAATCCCACGTTTATACCAGCCAAGGAAAAAAAGCCAGAATCAACATAAACAGCCACCAGAAGGGAACTGGTTAAAATAGGCTATCGCCATACGATGGGCTACCGCGCAACCATGGGATAAGGCAAATGTACACATAATAATACACAAGGATGCCCGAGGTATCCGGGGTTGTCCGGGGCAGATGTGCAGCGCCAGCCTATTTTATGAGTTGGTATGTTTCCGCTCACAAGGTTGCTGAGGAGTTAATGGGCCTATTTATAAGTGGCGTAAAAACTCTCCTGGAAGCTCATATAAGGTAGCGTTATCCCTGCAAGGAATAGCGACCGAGAAAAGGTAAACTGTGGCTGGCTTACCCATCCTGAGTCCATGTTATTTTTAGAATTGTTTTTCTAAAGGTCAAAAATGCTCGGATTGTACTAGAAAGAAAACACTGATTTAAATCTGTGGACTATTCAGGAAACTCGTCCAAATTAGCGTTACTTGTAATTAGCGTGGTGAACGGACTGCGCTGATTTAGAGCAACACTGATTTGAAGTGCTTCGTAATTCTGATGTTATGGGACTAAGCTATCACCTCTGGGTTTTTATGGTGTTTTAAGATCATCTCAGTCATTGACATGGTGAACACTAACGGCCAAAGATGACCTCTGTGTCTCTGTTCCTTCTGTGTTGATTAACTCGTCCGGGTTCGTGAATCCTGACTCACCTGAAATCTGAACAGAATAAACTGGTGATTCAGAGGCGGCTCGATACTAAACACTGATGATGTCTGAATGACTAGTCCTCAATTATTTTACGTCAAAGAGAAGACGGCAAAGCTCTCCAAATAAGGTACCTTTTGAAAAACCATCTTGGGGATGGCCGTAGGTAAATGCAGAAAAGTCTTCTTAGCCAAAATGTCATCAGGGGCCCATATCTGATTATCCATATTCTGGCTGGTGGACATTTAGCAAGGTACGAGGGGCGTGATCGCCAGAACTACGGCAGCCGGGCCATTTCGATTCAAGGACTTTCAGATATGTCACCAGGCTGCAGAGTAAGTTAGGCCCCAGCGTCTCATTTCTGAGGTGGACAGACCTTGATAGTCAGTTTAGACAGGGATGACCAGGCCCGAGAAAACGCTTCTCACGTAGGAGACTTGACAGTGACAAATTACAGAAATGCCACGTAGCCTAAAAAGCCAACTAGGCTCAGAGACAGTAGCACTTTACGGATGTTCGTCCATGTCTATGGATACGTGTTCGTGCCTTTCAAATTTAAATTCAGACAACATGGTTGTCATATCCAAAATGGCTCCTATGGGAAACTTTTAAGGCACTCCAGGCCTACCGTCCCCACATCCTGAGAAGACCCCAGAAACTCTTAATTTCTCCCGGAGTCTATTCTTGAACTGTGGTGGCCAGAGTTCGAACCATTCGAGTCTATGATAGCCACGTGAATCTGGACCCAAAGCTCAGGACAGTCGGTCAATGTAGAAGTTGCTTTAGCAGTTTGAATTCACATAAAGGACAGGACTCTCTGGAGCCTTTGAGTCAGCAGACCTGATTCTTCCACGGCTGCCCTGTATGTAATTCTGTACTAGAAGATATAAACAAAATCAACTTTCCTCGGGAGACTTTTCAACCAGTCCAGAGCTGAAGCTGTATGACAACAACATGCTAGGTAGTCTGGGAGTGCAGCTTTGGCCTTGGAGCTGGATGACAGAGGCTATGCAGGCCCAGGGCCATCATTTAAAACAGGTGTGGGGGAGGGGCACCTAGGTGGCTCAGTCGATTAAGCCTCCAACTCTTGATTTCAGTTCAGGTCATGATCTCACGGTTCGTGAGTTCCGGTCCCGCATCCGGCTCCACACTGACGGTGCAGAGCCTGCTTGGGATTCTCTCTCTCTCTCTCTCTCTCTCTCTCTCCCTCTCCCTCTACTTCTCCTCTTTCTCTCTCAAAAACGAATAAATAAACTTAAAAAGAAAATTGGTGTGGGGGACATGTGAGAATGAGCAGGGAGGAAGAGGGTGCAGGGAGCCGATTATCGCGCTGCTAAGAGGCACCTTTCCAGATTCAAATGGAGGGAATGCGAGGGATTTTGATGCCAAGATATATAAATATTAATGGCAAAAATCAGTACTCTTTTCGTTCTCCAAACTATCGTTCCACCATCTTTGTCCAATTGCAACCTCAAAACCTACCCTAGTGTTGCACGTCATTTCGCATTTATCTGTCATGAGTTGCTTGGATCAACAAAGAGGAATCAGGGAAGTTTCATTTAAGTTTCAGCAAGAACCTTAATTGCATAACAAAACACTCGCAGGGGTGGGAAGCAGACAGACCACAATGGGGGCGGTGCTCTGACCCCTGAGCATAAACAATAAGGCACACGAAGACACTTGGAGCTCATCCGGCTCTGGCAAACAGCCCTTTTTGTCTTTGAAGCCCTCAGTGACATTGTCGAAATACATCTTCAAAAACAGGAAGCTGTGTGATTTTTGATTTTCTGGCGACCTCGCCCTTTCTTGTGAACTGCGAACCGGACCATGAGCTTTGATTCACAGTAAAGGCTGGAGGTAGAAACAATAGTATTTCCTTTTCACCTAAATGTCCATGTTTTCAGAAGCAGCGATGAGGCTAAGCCATCAGGTGCCCGACAGACATTCCTGAAACGAGATGGAGGTGCGTCTAGCTTTCGTTTGGGTTTGTAGCTAGAACGGGGAGGAGAATCCGCCTTGATGAGAGGAGAAATTCGGTCCGTGAGCAGGGATGTACTAGATAATTAGCCATCCCAGGAGGCGATGACTGATTTGTCAGAACACGACAGCAAATGCTTATAGAAATATAACGGAGTATCTGTTTCTTCATCTTTACGTCGAGGAAGTTGACCTAGAACAGGGGCCGAAAAACTTTCTGTAAAGGGCCTGATAGTAAATAAAAGGGTCCTTTTTTCTGGCCAGTCTCTGTCGCAACGACTCCAGTCTAGACAATACAAAAATGAACGGGCATAGCTGGGTGCCAATAAAACTTTATTTACAAACAGGTGGCAGCGGGCTGCATTTGGCCTGTGAGCCACAGTTTGGTGACCCCTGATCTAGATGATTATCCTTCATTCTCTCTGACCAGTGAGGCATCTTTCTGAGCGACACAAGAGCAGCGAAAATACCAGCATGCTCTTTCTCCCTCGCACTGACTTCTTCACGTCAACTCGCATTCTAAAACGTGGCAGCCCTCGAGGGAGGAGCTCTCTCTTTCCCTCTCTGCCTCTCGATCTTTATCCGCTGCATTCTGACTTCCCCACACGGGGCTTCACAAACTACCAAGGTGCCCTTCTCGTGGTCAAGGCTGGGGGTGGCCATCCAAGCCTCAACATTCTGGACTCCCATGAGGTCTTTGAATTTACTGACCTCTCCATAACTCTTAAAATCCTGGACGCAGTCCTCCAGCCTATCCTCCTGCCTCTGCCTGCCGCATCAAGGTCTGTACCACTGCCAAGGTCAGCCCGAGCCCCCACCAGTGTCGTTCTCCACGAGACCTGTCAGGCATCCCCTCTCTCCTGATTATTTCCCTGAGATAACTTGGATGACTGTAACTTCATCTGCCCCAATCCCAAAGCTGACAATCTTGGGGTCATCTATGACCCCTCACCTTTGACCTGCAAGCCGGTCGCTTCACACAGGGCCTGCCCCTTCCCCGGCTCCCTGAATCGGTCCCTTGTCATCCCCTGGATGTAAAAAGTGTCTTTCCGTTGAAGGACCCAGAAAGGCGTTTAGATGACTGAATGAAGCTCTCTGAAAAATGGAAATCAGAAGCTAAGGAGAAAAACCACTTCTTTGAGAAGAGTCGAGTAGTGGAATGGAGACAGGTGACAGGACCACCAGACAGAACTTTCATGGGCTGTAGGTGCTTCTCCCTTCAAAGAGCCCTTCCTCTACCAAAATATGTATGTATATGTTCAAAGTTAGATTTTAGGACTATGTTGCTTTGATGGGGAGTCCAGTCCGGGCTGGATCATATTAGTTTTTTCCCTTCCGATTTTTCGAAGAAATCGAAATCATTTCATGGGTCCTTAGTTCTGTACCTAATGGAGAAGTCACTGCTGGGCATACTTGTCATCAGATGTTACTAAAACCACAAGAAGTTCTTTTAAAAAAAAACCTCATCGTGGAAAACATTTCCTGTCTTAAACTGTGTATCCCTCTTTTTAAAGAAAGACGTAACTAATGTCTGCCAACAAGAAATGCGGATGTATTGGAATTATATTCATCCATAAAATATAACATTTGGTGGCGTTCCTAGATTCCGATATAAGGATGAAAAATAACCTTGTAATATTTCAAGATGCGTGATTAATCTTAGGGGGAAATCAGCCTTCTGATTTGGCTGTTCTTTTTGTTTTTCTAGCTTTATAACTGACAAAAATTATGTATATTTAAGGTACGCCACATCTTGTTTTTGGTGTCTATTCACATTGGGAAATGATTGCTACGGTCAAGCTAATTAACACGTCCATCACCTCGCCTAATGACCATTGTTCTTGTTCTGTTTCCTACTGAGGACACTTAGGATCCACACGGCAAATTATAAGTATACAATACAGTATTACTGACTCCAGTCACCGTGCCATACATTACATCCCCAGAACGTACTCATCCCACAGACCTGAAACCTTGTACGTGTTGTTCAACATCTCCCCATTTCCCCCCACAGCCCCAGGCAGCCACTCTGTTTTCTGCTTCAGTGAGTGCCACTCCCGCAGATTCCGCACAGAAGTGATTTCATGTAGCATTTGTCTGTGTCTGGTTTATCTCACGTAGCATAATGTCTTCCAGGTTCATCCATGTTGTCCCAAATGGAGCAGGGTTTGCTTTTTTTTTTTTTTTAAGACTGAATCATATTCCTGTGTGTGTGTGTGTGTGTGTGTGTGTGTGTGTTAGTGGTACAACGAACGTGGGGGTACACGTAAGTCTTTGAGATCCTGATTTCATTTCCTTTGGACACAGATCCCCCCAAGTGGGATCGCCGGATCATACAGTAGCTCTATTTTTTAATTTTTTGAGCAATCCCCAGAGTGTCATCCATGATGGCTGTACCAATCTACACTCCCACCAATAGTGCACAAGGGTCCCTGAGAAAATAAACGGGGGTGGGGGGGGGGAGGGCGCCTGGGTGGCTCAGTCAGTTAAACATCCGACTTTGGCTCAGGTCGTGATCTCAACGGTTCCTGAGTTGGAGCCCAGCATCCGGCTCTGTGCCGACAGCTCGGAGCCTGGAGCCTGCTTCGGATTCTGTGTCTCCCTCCCTCTCTGCCCCTCTCCTGCTCATGCTCTCACGCGCTCGCTCTCTCTCTCTCTCAAAAATAACTAAACACTAAAAAATATAAAAATAAAAAATAAAAAGGAAAAGAAAAGAAATAGTGAAATGTCTATTTGTGCCCTGACAATGAAACGAAAGCCAGCTATCGCCTTTGGCTACTACTAGAGAAGGCATCAATCTCAAGCAAAAACTCTCTAGAGTTTCCGTTCTGCAAATCAATTGAACGTGTTGCTTCGTATCCTGATTTGGACGAGCCTTGTGGTTCGCTCAGCCAACATGTGTGGGCATAAACCTCAGGCCAGGAACTGTGCTAGGTCTGGCTGTACCACAGTAAGTACGTGGCTTCTATTTTAACGGTGACATTCGACACTGTGGAAATTGACCTATCATAGATTATTCAGGAGCTGCTGTCCGCGCAGTCACTGCAATTATGCGGGACAACACGGTTAAACCGTGGCTCTGACAAGGCAGAAGTGATTGCTACTTTGCCTTACAAGGCATTTTACGCTTCCTGGTGGGGTGGAGGAGGGTGGGATTTCGAGGAAAGTTCATCCGTGTGCCTTGCTAAGTAATGATTACGTGTGGATGACACCTCAGCTTCTCTCAAGAGCGAGGAAAGTAGCGCATGTTTTAGGCCCAAGTGTCTCCAAGGGGTTTTGTGAAACACGGGAGACTATTCAGTTTACATAAAAACAACACGGGTCCATTCAGGATCTGAGGCAGCCTGCTGTCTTTAACATGAGACTAGGAGCTCGAGCCCTTTATTGGATGCGCGACCTTCTGTGAGGAGCTTAGTTTCTGATTTAGACTCTCTCTCAGGATTGTCGCCGGAAGCAGAGGCCCGCGTGTCAAGGGCCCCGGGCCAGAGGGGACACTCATCAGACGCCCGCCTCCTCACTCGTTGCAGACAACCCCACCCGCATCATCAACAGTTGTCTCTGATGCACTTTGGAATCAACTGCCATGCAGGTGTCTGATTCACCGGGGGGCGGGGGCACAGCCTGTGGTGGGGGCGGGGGGGGGGGGGGGGGGGGAGGTGGCTACAAAGAAATTACTTTGACTAAGAAGCCCGAGCTAAGCAGACGGTTGCCACAGATGGTGGGGAGGGGGAGGGGGCCTCAGTCTCAGCCCTGTTGACATTTAGGGACAGATAATTCCGTGTGTGTGTGGGGGGGGGTGGGGGTGGGGGTTGACCTGTGCACTGTGGCGTGTTTAGCGGTCTCCCTGACCGCTACCCACTGGAGGCCCCCGCCCCCAAGTGTGACAACTGAAGCAGCCTCCAGACCCTGCCGGATGTCCCCTGGAGGCCGAGACGGGCCCCAGTCAAGAACCGGTGACTTAGATGATCGGCGTCTGCCCCCGAGACCTGCCAGATTGTCCTGAGAACCAAATGAAAGAGAGTATGGGAAAGTGAAACCACCCAGTAGAGCCTGCAGCCCCAGGGGCTCCGGGTGCCGCCTGCACGGGCCCATCCCTGGGGAGAGGCCCACATCCTGAGGCCCAGGCCGCCTCCCGCTGCGGCCCCCCCAGGAACCCGGTGGGTAAGGACGCAGGCAGCCGTGTGCTGTGGGGCTCCCCGAGGGGTTCTGGGCCACAGCAGCGTGGGGAACTCCGCTCTGAGCAGATGTGGCGTTGACTCACGTGCGGACAAAGGCAGCATTTGCACACGGCCACTGAGGGCCGGCTATGGTGGTCCGTGCTGGGGGGGGGGGGGAGACCCGCCAAGATCCTGTTCTTGCCCTCCAGGGACTTCCGATCTAGTTGGAAAGACTCCAGGACAGGCCACTGAGAAGAGCCCTCCTCAAGTTGGCACAGAGGAGAGGAAGGGGGGACACTTTCGAAGCAGATAAACGCTTGCGTGGAGCCTGATGATGCCAGAGCCCGAGTTCGGGCAAAAAGGGTGGCCAAGCGTCTAAAAATTGGAGAAAAGGCTGACACGTAAGGGAACACAAAACAGTGAAACAGCTAGAGGATATTGGGTGGCGGAAACCCCCATCCCTGCGCCACCAGCCCGGTCAGCTCAGTCAGCAACGTCCGCTGGGCCGGCAGAGCCAAAATGGCTCCTTCAGGCTACAGGGTGGGGATGCTCCCAAGTCTTTGGACCAAAAGCCACATCTTAGACTTCTGGACGCTTTCACACTGAGTGCTAGGTTTGTTTTTCTGACATGTTATGAAAAATCGCAAATATAGGGGCAAATATAGGGGTGGCTCAGCTTAAGCGTCCGACTTGGGCTCAGGTGGAGGTCTCACGGGTGTGGGTTCGGGCCCTTCATCGGGCTCTGTGCTGACAGATTGGAGCCTGCTTCGGATTCTGTCTCCCCCTCTCTTTTTCTCTCTCTCTGCCCCTCCCCTGCTCGTGCTCTGTCTCTGTCTCTCAAAAAATAAAATAAAAGATGTTAAAAAAAAAAATCAGTCCGACATCTGTTGACAAGCATTTTGATTATTTGTTAGTCAGGTCACATAACTGAGCGGAGCACGGGTTGGGGTGGGAGGAGTCAGGCCTCCTGTTGTTAGAAACCGAGTCTCTAAATTACTATACTTATCCTAATAACTCTTGAGAAATAGCCTTTGAATTTGCTTAAACATTTCCTGTGGTCTTCGCAGATAACCTCTAGTGGGGGAAAAAAAAAAATTTGAAGTGTCCATATTGGCCCTCAACGCTCTGGTTAGTTAACAAAACCCATGTGAAAAATGTCTTGGGGCTTCCTCAGCCCAGAGGCGCCTCAAATAGACTTCCTCGCTTCACCGAGGCCCAGAGATTTGCGTACTGAGTTGTTTCTTTTTGAGAGACATCTCACAAACACCCCAGCTGGGAAAAGGGGCAAACCACCCCGTCTGAGAGCGTACAAGAACTCCTTCAGGGTTTTGTGACTTGAACGCTCGGCGTTCTTAAAAGAACGCTTGGAGCCTGCGGAACACCGGAGAATCCTTTTCGGTTCATTTCCAGATGGTCGTGCCTGACAAGGAGTAGTTCTGGGACCCTCATTTGTCCACACCTGCCATCTCATCCTGCTTTGTGAGGGAGAACGTTTCCTTGATTTGGCATTCTTTTAAAGAAAATCGAGATAGCATTGAATTCTTAGCTGAAGATCACTAGCTGGTGTGTGTGTGTGTGTGTGTGTGTGTGCGCGCGCGCGCGTCTGATTACGGGGTTTGCAAGTTGTATGGATCCAGAGCTTGAACGAGAGGGAACCCTGAGGCAATTCTGGTTCAAAGTTACCCAAGATGTCTCATTGGCTAATTAGGGTGCCCAGTGGGCGGTGGGGAAATGAGGATAGCTGGTGGTGTTTAGTGTCAGGACTCGGGGATTCCCCGCGGGCTACTGAGGCCTCTCGGGTACGAAGGCGTGCTGACTTCAAGGGCAAAGATGGCTGCCAAGCCAGCCGGGCCCTGTGGGTGGAGCCACCGCTGTGCCTAAGGCAGGAGGCCATGTTGGGGCGGAGAGAATTGTCTGGGACGAGCCAGTAGGGCGGTCAGAGGGGTAGGGACCCAGAGCGGACAATGAGGAAGCAGGCCCAGGTGCACCATACAGAGGTGGAGAAAGAGCCGGAGACACCATCGTCCCTGATCTCTGAGGCCGGGTACCCTCACATTTCCCAGCCCACCATTTTAGGCAGACACTGGGCCCAGTGGAGTAGGAAAGTCCCGGATAGAGTCAAATCCATCGTCAGCATTTCTAGTCTAAAGAGGGGGAAAGGCTTTGCGGGAATTTTCTAGCAGAGGAGACAGGCCTAAGTCTGTAGCTAAGGGGCCGCGTGTGGGTTGTTCCTTTCTGCCCGACTGAAGACACAGGGTACCACTGGCGGCCAGAGGCTCGTGGCCCTGGGGTCCATCTGGAAAGCAGGAGAGGAAAGGCATGGGCGAGGGGTCAGCACCTGTGGGGGGCTCCTGCAGTGAAAGAGCAGGTGACGACCAGGTATGAAGGAGACCGGTAATAACAGAGTACGCTCTGGATGGCCTTGATTGTGGCTGCCTGATCTTTGTTCCTTCCTGACGTCATGCAGGTCACACGAGGGTGAACTCAGTGTCAGGGGGAAGCAAGCCTGAGTCGCCGAAAGACACAGAGCACGTCTCCCAGAACATTCGGCCCTGCTCCAATCCCCTGCAAGCCATTTGCCGAGCAAGCCTTCGACTTGGTAGGTTCACTAGAGCATCGTGTAATGCTCTGTGGGAGTGAATGAAGTAGGACAGGACCCAATTAAATGCCCCAAGCCTGTGGCGGGCCCTCCTCCCTGGTCCTCAAGCCCAACGAAGGCTTGTGAACCATTTCTTTTTTTTTTTTTATGTTTATTTATTTTGAGAGAGAGAGTGCACACATGCCCCCACAAGTGGGGGAGGGGCAGAGAGAGAGGGCGAGAGAGGGCGAGAGAGGGCGAGAGAGGGCGAGAGAGGGAATCCCAAGCAGGAGCCACAGCACAGAGCCTGAAGCAGGGCTCGAACCCATGAACTGCGAGATCAGGCCCTGAGCCGAGATTATGACCTGAGCTGAAATCAAGAGCCAGATGCTTAACCACCTGAGCCATCCAGGTGAATCATTTCTAAAAGTAAAGAATTTCTAAAAGAGAAATTAAGATATCTTTAAAGACATCTGAAAGCAACCGGTCCCCAAACCAGGTGTTCTTTTCACTCAACCTATCGTCATGGTGAACCTTCTTTGCCTTCATAACACCTTGACCCCTATTTTAATGGACTTGAACATCCAGAAATTGTTGCCTAGGACATTCCTGGAACCCATCTTAACCCTGTGTAAAGAAAGCCATCTAGCGTGCCAAAGCACCCTACAGAGAAAACTGGAGGTGAGAAAGCTACAGAAAAAACTGGAGGTGAGAAAGGGGGAAGAGGCAGAAATGGGAGGAATCTAATGAACAGCGCTCGGAAGGGACTGGATAGCTATTGAATGGCCATAATGAAACACTCAGGAAATTTCAAGAAGAGAAGATCGGAAGCTGCCGAAGTCATTCATTCAGCAATGTCAGGGCAGGCTGAGAGTGGAACACAGTTCAAAGCACTGGGGAGTAAAAAGATTCAGCCCGTAGAATGCCAAGACTGATATTTGATATAAACCAAACTGTAGAAACGATCAAGCCTAATTGGTCCTGACCAGCAACCAGATGCTCTCCAAGGAGATGTCGGAAATCTTGAATTAATATCATTTTAACCACAGGAGCAAAATTCATCAAGCATAGTCCTAATGGGCAAAACAAAATATCATGTTGACCTTTTTCTTAAGGAATATTATCAGAGAACATTTTCAGTTGCCGTTCAGTGTTAAAAAGCTTTATCGTCTCTATCTGTTCTTGTCTTGTTTCCTAATTCCTCGCACACGCATGGTTCGTGTGTCCTGTGTGTGTGTTTGCTATGGACCTTAAGGAAGAGACCACGATTCCTTCTATTGGCCTCTTGTTTGCGAAATGGTTTGCAGTAACACGTCCTTGAGATGAGAAAACCAGCTATGATTGGTTTCAGACCTCTTGGTCCCACCTGATTTCTGCCTGTGCTGGTTTTCCAAATTACTGGGGTATCTATTGCCTTTATAAATTAAGATGCTTCCCCCGCCGCCCCGCTGCAGGTTCCATTTATTGGGCCCGATTGGTCTTGCTCTGCATTTCACTGGAGGGCCCTGTCTTTTCTTTGGCTCACCTACTGCCGCCCTTCCTTCTCTGCAGATCACCGAGGGAGGCAAGTTTCCTTTGAATGTCATGAAGGCCCCGTAATTAGCCAGGAAGCCGAAGAGCATACCAACAGTCCCTTTCCCATCACCGCGCGGCCCTGTTTTGTTTTTCGGTCCGGAACCTCAAGCAGGAACTGGCGCAGTTCTAAAGGCCTCTCTACACCAAGAGTGATTAATTTCACCGGGAAGTGAAATTTGCACGGCCCTATTAGAAGCTCTGGACGGGTCGGCGCACCTTTTTTTTTTTTAAGTCGGCTTGTGAGATACAACTTAATGTCCTGCAAAACTCGCCAAGGCCTGGTATTTGGAATTGCACTTTCCTACCATCCGTGGGGGAACCCGCACCCTGTTCGGGGTCAGGAGACGTGCGTGGATCCTGTTCGCATCCCCCCAGCGCCCCCGACCGCCACTGTCACCCAGTGGCTCTGAACGCAAGGCTCGAACTAGGTTGGCGGTAAGGCCCGCGCTGAGCTTTGAGTCAGTAGTTTTGTTCTAAATGGCTCTAAAGCAAAACAAAACCCGAAACTTCGTCTTCCCCAAAGCCTCTTAAGACCCTGACGAGTGAAGTTCGCCGCCGAAAGGACCAAGTTTCTGCAGCACAAAGTTTTATTTTTACAGTTGCCCCGGCGAGAATTGCCAAGCCGTGTCAGAGCAGACAGGTCCCCCCCCCCCCCCCCCTTTTCATCTAACCCGCAGCCCACTCCTCTGCCTCGGTCACCCCAACCCTCCAGGCAGCACAGGCAGTGGGAACAGGAAATGAAGTTTCTCAGAAAGTTCAGGCTGCCTTGGCCGGGCGCCAGGTGTCACCGGCGTGAAAGCGCCGAAGTCAGGCCCAGAGGGTTCTCTTCCTCCGGCTACACAGAAACCCTCTCACGCTCCTCCCTCAAACCTACCTAAGCTTAAATGCAAAACCATTTGTGCGGCTGGGGAAGCGTCCAACATTCTTCGGTTACGGACTTGGGGCCCTGCTTCCTCAGCGTTTGAGCAAGACATCTCAGCTGGGCTCAACTGGCAGTCGGCTCTGCCTCGTTCCCTCCCCGCCCCACGCCAAACAGCTGAGGGCTTGGAATTGGCCACGCACACACGTTCCTGGGTCCAGGTTTCTCTCTGGAACCGAAAGGAGACACGGGCCACCATCACGGGACAAGCTTTGACTTTCTGGATGATGCTCTCCCCCCCCACCCCCTCCTCGTTTCCCACTCCCCGGCTTTTCTCCTCCAGGGGGGTCCCAGAAGCCCCGCATGGGACGATCGCCTCGCTGACTCCTGCCATCATTGCGGCAGCCTGGCTTGCAGTCCCCCCGGGGGCTGATTTCCGTGCAGTCTCGTGGCGCGGACACCGTGAAAAAGCCCACCAGAGACCACGTCCGGTTGGATTCGTGGGAGGTGGTCCGAGTCGAGCCGCATCCTCAGCGTGGCATCTGATGGCCCTTTACCCTGCTCCCTTCTTTCTAAATGGCACGTCTTAGCTTCTAACGTACTACAAACTCTTTGCTCGCATCTCCTCTCCGCATCTCAACTCTTTGGCTATCTCCTCTCATTGGATTGTGAGGGATTCACGTCTGTCTTCTTTAGTACCGAATAAAGAGGTCGGCAGGCCCAGGAGGCTCTAATACCGTGGAGGCCTAGGTAAGCGAACCCAAATGCAAGCCTGCAAACGCCTCAAGGTTCACGAGCTGAAACCCCAAAACAACCAGTCCCCAACAGCCAACTAGGCTTGAAGCGATAGCCAATCAATCATTTCCTTCCTTCGCTTCTGCCTTTTCTCTATATAATCTCTCCCTGAGCGGCACCCCCGTCCACGACGCGCCCCTCACCACAGCCGGCCCGGCGCTGCCCCCGCCGCCACATCGATGTTTGCTCAAATCAACTTGCGTTTTTCATGTGCCTCAGTTTCTCTTTTAACACCAGTAAAGGCTCAATCTTGGCTGCGTAGTTAAACAAGTGAATGAATGAGCTCGCATGGAATCCTCCTGAGACCTTTAAAAGCAAATCCTGAAGTAAATCAATGTGGGTATTTATGGTGAGTCAAACAACAAAAATGTAGAATAAAGGCGGTAAGAATGTGTCAGCTGAATAATCTATCCAGGGAAGTAATCACTAAGCCTCGAAAGATAAACCATAGGGAATAGGGTCCTACCGGGGAATACAGAGAAAGGAAATATTGACAGGTGAAACACGATGGCTGTGGAGATACTTACGCTGAGTGAAAGAGGCCAGACTCAAAAGGGGATCTATTGTATGATTTCCTTTTTATAAAAGAAGTCTATAAAATACAATCAGTAGGAACAAAGCGGGTCAGTGGTTGCCTGGCAATGAGGGCAGAGGGTGAGGGATTATAGTCGGGCACGAGGAAACTTTTAGGGATGATGGATACGTTCATTATCTTACCAGGTGTGCATGTAAATCAACACTCACCATATCGCACATTTTTAATACATGCAGTTCACTATATGTCAATTACTCCTCAATAAAGCCGAAACACACGAAAGGAGTACATTTTCACGCGCCAGTCAAGAGCTAGCCTCTGAGTGCCCAACAGGCAGGTGACCATTCTGATTCTCATTTTCCTGGTCTCCACCTCATGGGAATTTCAGCATTAACCAGATAGCCACTCGATGAGCTGGTGTTACCGAGGACATCTTTGCTTGTTATGATATAGTTTGGTTTCTGTTTCAGAAGCAAAGGAACCGTAACTATGATCCAGGGACCGTTTGCTTTATGACCTACTTCTCTACCTCCATTTTGCCAGAAGAACTGCCTTGCATTTTGATTGCTCACTCAACAAGTATTTGTTGTATGCTTTTTTTGAATCCTTTTTTTTTTTTAAGTTTATTTTTATTTATTTTGAGAGAGAGCGTGCGAGTGGAGGGGCAGAGAGAGAGAGGGAGAGAGAGAGAATCCCAAGCAGGCTCTGCGCTGCCAGGGCAGAACCCGATGTGAGGATCCCATGAACCATGAGATCATGACCTGAGCCGAGATCAAGAGTCGGACGCTTCACCCACTGAGCCACCCAGGTGCCCCCGTCTATGAATCCTTTTTCAATTTCCTCTGATCTCTTTCCAATCCTGATCCTGTCTTCCAAGCTGCTAGGCATCCACCTTCCAACTCCCGTTCTCCTCTCCATAAGCTTATCTTAAAATCTATGGAGTAGGGTTTTTCTCTTCCAACCTACAAATCGTTGCCAAAACAAAGGAATATGTCGTACGTAGGAATCACTACTTCATGTGAGAAGGAACACAAGATATTGATCGCTGTGTGACATACCACTTTTCTGCTTGGCATCGTTTCTTGATAGGCTTCAACGTTTCTCCAGATGATGCCATCAATGGTGTCTGGGCCAGTCCCATGTGCATTTTAGTTGACTAGTTCACGTCTATGCCCTAGTCATTTCATGACCTGCTATGCCAGTGAGCTGTCTTAGATACGCTTGGGTCATAGTTTCATTGCCCGCCCCCAACTCCACTTTTTAAAAACTATATGTGAGGGGCGCCTGGGGGGCTCACTCGGTTAGGCGTCCGACTTCGGCTCAGGTCATGATCTCACAGTTCGTGGGTTCGAGCCCCGCGTCGGGCTCTGTGCTGACAGCTCGGAGCCCGCTTCGGATTCTGTGTCTCCCTCTCTCTCTGCCCCTCCCCTGTTCACGCTCTCTGTCTCAAAAATAAATAAACATTAAAAAAAATTATAAAAATTCTATGTGAAATGATAATGTGAAATCTTTCCCCGGTGAGGCCCGTTAAGGTGTACCAGTTAAGGAGAGAACACAGAGTCCCAGGTCCTAGGTTTGGGTCCTGGCCTTACAATCTTCTCAACTTCAAGACTGCCGGTGACTCTCAGAACCTCAGTTTCTTTATCTGTAAAATGAGGCCGATGATACTGACCTGCGTTTTATTAAAACACAAGGACTTTACTGCTCCCCGCCCATGTTTATTAAAACATCAAGAATGAATCGTGCCCATGCAGAGTAAAGGCAGGTCGCCGACAGTCTCCCTGGTGGTGCGAATTCCCTGTTTGCCTTCAGGAAAAATCCTAGGCTCTTAATTGCATCAGTAGTTTGGTTTGTTTTTGTTTGTTTTCTGGGTTTTGATTTCCTCTTCTTTCCACTTGGATGTGTTACTAAGCCTAAGGGGTCTTGGCTGGAAAAAGATATAAATCTCAGAGGCTGATGACTTTTACTGGTACCGATCTAATTACACAAAGAACTGTGGGGCCTGTCAGGCATTTCGTTAATTGTGTTAAATCTAAGACAGTTGGGAAGTTGGGTAGTTTCCTTGGAAATACCCGGCTTCAGAGATTTAGGTCATGGATTTTCTTCAGCTTTCTTCCAGAGGATCAAACATGCGTCTAAGTGATTGAAGTTCTTGCGTTCGAGTCTGCTTGTGCCACTAACCACTTACTAGGAGCCTGACTAGTCCTTGCTGGCTGCAGTCCAGATGGAATTGCTTTGTAGATAAAATGGTTTTCTGTATTTATTCTTAAAATAAATCTCTGTTTCTCTTTTATGAAACGGCCTACAGAACGTGGCAAGGGTGACTCCTGTGACCTGCTGTGCTATGTGATCTGCGCACCCCTTTGTTGTTAAAAAAGAACATTCTCGAAGAGGCCGAAGTGAGGGGTGAAGCTAACTATCTCTCCTGCCAACCCAGGCTTTTCTAAATGTGACACTTAAGGGACAGAAGAGATTACCCTTTTTCCTGGTGAGCAGACCCACTCCCAGCGTCCATGGCTTCATGTCAATAAAGTTCCCTTGGGACGCCCAGGGGGGCTCAGTCTGAGAAACGTCAGACTTCGGCTCAGGTCATGATCTCAACGGTCCGTGAGTTCCAGGCCCACGTCGGGTTCTGTGTTGACAGCTCGGAGTCTGGAGCCTGCTTCGGATTCTTTGTGTCCCTCTCTCTGTCTCTGCCCCTTCCCTGCTCACACCCTGTCTCTATCTCTATCTCTCAAAAATAAACATTTTTTAAAAATTAAAAATAAAATAAAGTTTTCTTTACATACACACACACACACACATCTCTAAATTATTTTTAGCATTCAACCAAATCTTCATACAAGACCACCCATCTGCGATGGGTTCTGAAAGTCTCCTTTTGCAATGGAAGGAAGTGTACCCGACTGCTTTATATTTGCACGAGCCATCAGTGGCCATGCCATCAGAGCTCGGAGAGGCCCAGAGGAATGGGAAAGTCATTAGCTGCCTATTGAATTCAAAGGAAAACAGGCATTTCCCCCAGATGTGCAGGCCCAGGCGACAAAACAGTCATGCCCATTGTGAGACCGGAAATAGTCACAGGGTATCCTCCTGTTCGCCCCTGGGCGGGGAGAGAATGATCAGGAAGGAATGGGGAAGGACCCTCCCGGGCGCACTGAGGGGACCCGGTGCACCCCTTGAAGGCCATGCCCCCCGTTGAGAAAGGCAAAGGCCAAACAGGGAAACAGCTGGCTGATCCCCCCCCCCAGTTGGGCAGATTTGATATTTGCGGCCGTCCCGTCGCCCGCCACCGTTCGGGGAGCCCTAACGGCCCCCGGGGCCTTGCGCATCCCTCCCCGTCCTGGTGCTGTGTGCGCACCCTCTCTTCGCGCGGGGCCCACGGGCCCATTCTTTCCCGGGGGTGCGGGCGAGGAGCTTGTTTGACACGCGTACTCCGGACTCCCCTTTTCTCTGATTTTCCGCAACTCTGACCTGTCAGGTTGTGGCGCGTCGCCAGAGAAAACAGCGCGAACGAGCCCGGGCCCACGGAGGCCCGGGAAGGACGGAGCCGCGGAATGGTGTCCCCTGGACGGCTCGGGGCTCCCTCCACACAACAAAACAACTGGCTAAAGAGGAAAGACGTGTTCCTCCGTTAAGAGCCTATTGCTGTGTTTACTTGACACAAAGTCTCTGCTGTCACTGGCTTCCCTTCCCAGTGACCGAATGGGTCCACCATGACTTCGTCGGAGAACCGGCTTCAGAGCAGGATTCGGGTCGGGGGTCTGGAGTCGGGGCACCGAACGTGGTGCCCAAGCTCCGTGCGATCCGGGCCGAGAAGAGCGGACGCTGCTCGGCCTTACAGAAGGGCTAACGCAGAAGGGGACGGTAGGGGACAGAAGGGACGCCGCGGGGGCTAGTGCCCACGAGAGCCTGGTGAATCCTGGTCCGACCCGGAGACTGACCTCGCAGGTGGCGGGCAAGCCCCATTCCAAGGAACTTCCCATTTCAAATAAACAAGCTGCTGGGGACTGGGAGGCTTCTTTTCAAGCCACTCGTCTCTTATCTTGGCCAAAGGGCGGGCCGTGGTGGCCCCAGAGCAAAGCAAACACAGAGGGTGGACTCAGACTTTGGCCCCCCCCCCCCCCCCCCCCCCCCGCACAGGCACACAGTACCCAGAGCTCCTCATTCCTCCCTTGCTACATGGTCCTCTCTGCCCGGTCGAGGCTCCCGTCTGCCTCCAGCCCAAGGCCTCTTTCCCAAACTCATTAGAAGGAGGACATCTCCAGAAGGATCATGCTAGACGTACTATTATATTTTCATTACGAATCCTCAGATTGCTTCAGTTCCCTGCTTCGATCCTTCCATTGGCTGTCCACACTGTGAAAGTCAGATGGCAACAGTATGAGGCCCGTGGGCTGCTTTCTCGCACCTGTGACACCCCAGCAGCCAGCATAGATCTCCTCTCTCCCCCTGCAACACAGAGGGCGGCCTCCCGCCCTCCTCCTGGCCCCCCCACTCTGCCCGCCCAGGGCCTTTGCCCTTGCTGCCTCCCAGCCTAGGACGTCTTGTCTTTCTGATTCTCTCATGGCTGGCTCAACCCCAGCCCCCCACTATCTAGGAGTCCTGCATACACGCAGATACACGTTCAACACAGAATTGCAGGGTCTCTCCCAAATTCCTCGAGCATCCTTGAAGCGTCTTAATTCATACGTGAGTCCCTAACGGATACTTGACCCACATGCTCAGTAAATACTTGTTGAAGGTCTATAAATCAACTAATGGATGCAAGGGGCTTATTAGCACAGCTGATGGCCTATTTTATAGAGGGTTTGGAGTTTCTAGCACAGCATTCCAGCATGTCCCTAGACCCAGATGGATGGATTAAAAGTGGTCCCTTGGAAATCGATTATTGTCTTGTCCCATCCAACTGATGACCACTGTGGGATCAGAAGTGTGTACGGGTTTTTTTTCTGAAGATCCCCCCCCCCCCCACCGCCTCACTATATTAAATGAAGACCGATCAAACTTTGGAAATGAGCAATTCTACTCCTGGAAATGTGTCTTAAAGAATTTCTTGCGTAAGTGCACGTGATCCCACACAACGACGCTCACTGTCGCATTGGACACTTTCCATAATATTCGGATACTTTTAGACACCTCGTGTTAAACAGATGCTTAATATCCCAGTTTGTTCTACCACAGTTTATCTGGCTAATGTCCTTTACTTGGGCTTTCAGTAAACTTTCTCCTACTACACTCAGAGACCGTACAAATGCTTGTGGGGAATCTTTGCGCAGAATCGCCTCTCTGAAGAGAGAAACGTGGGGAGGAGTTGTGTGTCTTAGGCTAGAACACACACAACATCATGCAGAGAATTAAAGGGCCAGCACATTTAGTGAGTTAATTAAAACCCACTGCACACTGCATGGTGTCTTCTGATAAGAGGGAGGGGAGCCCCGGGGCATTGAAAGCCTCTGCTCAAGAAGAAAGGAATTATCCCAGGATTGGCTGGGAGTCATTCTAGCTACTGATCTGTCACGGGCTCATTCGGTGGTGATTTATGGAGAGAAAAATGCGCCCCAGCTCTGATTTTTAAAGTACCCGGGGATAAGCATATCTGGAGAGTTTACTGCACAGGAAAACCTTATCTCCTCTTACAGAGAAAGGAACCATCACGGGGGCGGGGGCGATCAGCTTGCCGAGTTCGTCACCCAGCCTCCCAGCTTAGAGGCTCTAATGAGACAAATGAAAGTGACGATGACACATAAAATCGAACCTTTCTTGGCCGCAGAGTTGTGAACGTGAATTACATCCGTACATAGACCTGGCTAATGGCGTGGCTGGGAAGTAAACCTCATAGAGCTAAATACGTGTACAATTCCTTTCAGAACGGAAGGTTCAGCTGTCATCAGTGATGTTCAAGCGCGAGTTACTTTTAGGGGAAAGCCAGAAACAGGTGGATTATTTTGGCCTACACCATATCGAGTGCTTCCTCGCTGAGCCACAGAGAGGTACGCCAGTCCAGACAGCCTGGGGGAGAGGGGGAGAGAGTGGAAATTGTCAAAATGATTCTTGACCGGGTGGGCTAGGTGGATGGGTCAGATTTATCAAATCGATGCATCGATTCACTCATTGGGGAGCGATTTCTCCGCACCAGTCCAGAGGCAAAACAGAACAACAGAAAGGACTTGTAAGCTCAGTGTCTATTCCGTCAGCCGTAAAGATAACAAACATTTAAACAGAATCTATGTTGTACCACAGTTTTTAGCAGAAAGGAATTACAGCTGGCGGCTTTAAGATAGTGAGTTTCTCCTTCCTTTTCGCTTTTTGTTTGGTTGTCATGGGAGTCTGTGTTTGTGGGGAAATTCCAAGTGTATTCACTACAAGGAGCGGTCTCTGATTCCTTACACCAATTTTCTTCCAAGTCGCAGTAGCAGGACAGGGGGGTGGGGGTGGGGGGGGGCTACTGAAGGCGAGTTAAGCGAAAGTACATTTCTTAAAACCAGATTCAATCAGGGGCGCCTGGGTGGCGCAGTCGGTTAAGCGTCCGACTTCAGCCAGGTCACGATCTCGCGGTCCGTGAGTTCGAGCTCCGCGTCAGGCTCTGGGCTGATGGCTCGGAGCCTGGAGGCTGCTTCCGATTCTGTGTCTCCCTCTCTCTCTGCCCCTCCCCCGTTCATGCTCTGTCTCTCTCTGTCCCCAAAATAAAAAAAAAAACAAAAACAAAAAAAAAAACCAGATTCAATCAGAAAGATCCTTATTGGAGATGGGTTCAAGGCCCCGTGGAAGACATCAGGCGGAACATTTAATTCTGTTCAAACGAGCCTCATAATTTGAAAGTCTGCCTCAAGCCTATCATTCTGGAAAGCATGCAGCGAATGACTTCCTGACACACCCAGGGAGGCAGGAGAGAGATGAAAACATGTGTGAAAGCTGTCATCCAGTTGTCCAAGATGCCTCAGAGAGCAGTGAGTAATTCAGAAAGCGAAGCGTGCTTCCTGGGCATGGGCCAGGGAGGCCCGCCCATACCGCTGGGGAGTCCGGGCAGCATGGTGGGGAAGCACATGGCCGTCGAGTCAGAGAGCCTGGCTCGATTCTGACAAGGTTACTCAATCTTTCTGGATCCCCATTTCTTCATTAAAATGGAGGACACAGCTTCTTGCCTTGACAATGGCTGGGAGGATTGTGGGAAATGGCAGGCGTCAGCTGCTCAGCAAGAGGGACCTAGTTTGTTCTGCTCAACCTCTGTGTCCCTTCCAGGTCCGGTTCCCAGCAGCCCCTGAACGGCTTGGGTCCTGCGCGCGTAGAACCGAAAGCTCTCCCCAGTGTTGACAACACAGAATTGGGGGGGCGGGGGGCAGGTTGCTGCTCAGAACGTGACCGTGAGCCATCCCCGTCCATCGTCCCCAGACCAGAGCACTGGTCGGCATGGTGGACATTGTCATCCTGATTACGTGGCATAGTAAACTGGTTGGTGAAATAAAAAATAATCAGTTCTCTCTGTTATATGTTTTATAATGCACTACCATACATATGGCCTTGTGTCAGGTTCTGTGGAATACAGAACAACGGAATACAGCGGAAGGTGGACCAAAGCCAAATTACACAATAAAAATGCGGATAACTTGGGCCCCGAAGTGGAACAGGAAGGACTAGCAGACTGATGGCAAGGAACGGCCCTTACTATCTGCTAGGGTTTTAACATGGCATTGCAAGGATTCACCCGACCGGTTCTGTTTATTTTGTATTATTATTTTTAAGTGTTTCTTTATTTATTTTGAGGGGGAGCGAGAGATGGCGTGAGGGGGGGGAGGCACAAAGAGAGGGAGAGAGAATCCCAGGCCGGCCCCGCGCTATAGGCACGGAGCCCCGCGAGGGGCTCGAGCTCAGGAACCAAACCGTGAGATCACGACCTGAGTCGGAATCAAGAGTCGGACACTTAACTGACTGAGCCACCCGGGCACCCCCTTTTTATTTGTTAACCTCGCGAAAGATACTGTTATTACCACAGTCATGATGGCAAGAACAACACCTGAAGGCATTCGGTGCCCCCCGTGTGCCAGGCACTGTACAGGGTGCTTCTCGCCCATGACCTCATTAACGCTCTCAACGACCCCTTGAGACTGGCCTTATCGTTTCCATTTTAGAGATGAGGAAACTGAGGCTTGGAGACGTGCACTCACTTAACTCCACACAGCCAGGAAGCAGGATCCCTGCTGTTGGAACTCAAATCTGACACCAAGTCGGACTCCCTGTCCCTCCCCCACCTACCACAGGGCACCAAGAAAAAAGGAGCTGCTTAGGAGGTGGGAACTGATAGGTGTTTGCCATGTAATCCGACCTTCTCTCTCTAACGTTACGGGGAGGAAATATTTGTGCGCAGAGGTGGGAAGCGGGGCCTGACTTAGGCAGCGGGAGGGAGGCATCCCCAAGAGGCTTGACCATGGTTTTCCGCCTGGCAATGCTGAAAACCGTAGATCAGTATTTCCATAGTGCCTAGAATACGCGAATGACCCGGCAAGAGCGATATTTCATTTTACCACGAGCTTGCGTCGAAAGACCCAGAAGTTTAAATCCGGGCTGTGAAAGGCCGTGATACTATGCAATTAGTTGAAACGCTAAGCTGAAACTGTCCCACGTTCCTTTGCAAAAGGAATTCAGTAGCCACGTTCCCTGGAGAATACGGAAGAGGCAGTATGTTGTCATTTGTTGGCCTCCAAAGCCTGCCCCAAACTCTGCAACCCACCAAACCTGACATTAAAGGGAACAAAGCAGCCCCGTTTTCCCCTTGCCTTTTTTTTTTTTTTTTTTTTACTTCCTCATATACCGCATCTCTGCATGAAAACTGAGTCTATGGTATCACTTCCAGTGTGGTCTGTGTGGGGAATGCTAAGGACAGGGCTTTGAGATGGAACCAGAGTCGGGGGGGTGGGGGGAGTCCAGAATGTCATGTACTGTGATGAAAACAGCCAGAGTTCACAATGGGGGGGGCACGCTTGAGATCTGTACCCCAACCCCAGACCCTGCAGTGGAGGGAAACAGCCCGCCTTTCATAGACGTTTGCGCTGGAAGGGGAAAAGCCACCTGATCACTGAATCGATACGAATGTCAATAAACATTTATGCCAGAGATTCTCGACAGCATCAGGGATCCGTGATTTGGATTGAGAGATCTCTTTGGGAATACAGAGCTTACCTCAGATCCCTGCCTTGGAGCCCGTAGAATCAAATGGAGGGATCAGAAACCAAACCCCAAAGGCTAAGCAACGACAGAGGAAAGAATACAGTCGCACAAACTTTCATTTGCTAGAAGAGTGGTGTCCCCAGTATTTAGTAGGGCTCAGTGGTAGGTGAGTTGAAAACCCGGACTTCAGTTCATGTTTTCCAAGCACAGAGTTGAATAAGATTGTCAAACCGTGCAACTTTTCTGGTCCAGATTTTTCAATTTGTAACACAGGCAAGATATCTAAAGTCCCTTCAAAAAATTAAAAAAAAAAAAAAAAAACCCAAAACCCCCAAAAACAAAAAACCTGTGACTTTTAGTTGTGTGAGCTCACAGGAAGAAGGAAGTTTTCGCAGAGAAACAGAAGAACTCTCAGTAGAATGGATGGGCAGAAGGGCAGATATGAGCGGGGGAAACGTAGGAGTCCAGGGAAAGAGACGGGCAAGTTCTCGGGCCCAGTGGGGCCGATGCAGAAGCTTCTGGAAGGCTTGTCATGGGGAAGCAGGCTGGAAAAGCAGCTGGCCGGAGGAGATGGAAAGCCCTGATGAATGCTGGGTACAAATGACACCACGTGTTGGTGGGGGCCGGTTCCTGGGCCTGTGGGCCTTCCTCCCCTGGAGTGACTCTCCCGGTTCCACACCTCTGTCGCCAACAGATGTGAAAAATCTAGGTTTTTGAGCATTCAGCCAAAAAGCTATGGGGGGGGGGGCAGGGGGGGTCTCTGCAGTGTCTCACTGTGTTTTCCCTGTGTGCCGGCAGCCCCCAGGGGGGCGGGGGCGGGGCACTCATACAGGACACATCCTATCACCCTTCGGATGTCGTTTCCCAATCCCTTGGCTGAAACCTGCTGCAAAAGCAGCCTTCGTGGCATGTATGGCAAAGCTGTAGAACAGAGACGTGACCCTGATTCCTTCTTTCACAGGCCGTGCTGGCTTTTGGAGCTCCTGGCGGTGCGGCGACAGCTGATGCCTGCGCGCTGCGGCCCCCTCCCCCCACCCCCACCTTATCCCTCTGGGCTCTTTTCATCTCCAGGCGAGCAAAGAGCCGGCACAAGAAGAAAGGATCCCCTGGGCGGTCCGTAGGGTTGCCTACGAGAAGGTGCTTCTGCAACTGAAAAAAACCAGCTCTGTCGTGTCTGCGAAAGCAAGTGCAAGCGCTCCGTTCTTCCGCCTGCGTCCATTTCACCGCGCGGCCGAGGCCTGGCGCTTGTGTAACAATGGAGGAACCAAGGCTGCCGCTTCCTCATTGTAGCACAGGGCCCCGCAGCCCCCCGGCCGTTATGAAACAGCGCTCGCTCGGCTGCACAACAGGAAGTACGATCCGCGGCCAGTACATAGAGCCCTTCCTTCCCTTTTAGAGGGGCCTCCGAACTTCCCTCTCCGTCCTTCCAGATCCTTTTACAGATGATCGCTTGGGAATGCGGGTTCGCCTCACCCCCTCTGCCCTCCTCCGGGGAGGGGGGGCGGTCAGGCGGTGTGAACCGGCTATCATCTACCCCTCCCGCATTTTAGGTTCAGAGCCCAGCAAAGCATGCCCTCCCCGTCGTTCCCAGAGAAAACCTGACTTCACAGGGGAAAGCCCCCCCCCCCCCCCACTCCATGGCCCCAGGCTTGCTTCTGTAAATATTTTGTGTTGGACTTTATCAACATCACTTCATCCCCGAGTCCGGAATTTCCCTTGTAATTGACCCCGGGCGCGCCCGGTCCAAAACCAAGCTGGGGAGCCTGAACCAGGCAAGAGTATTTTGTGTATAAATCTTTGCGAACGTAATAGAAAGTGTCAAAGGAGTTCTGCAAGTAGCTGTTCTGGCTGAGCAACCAGGGCTCATGCCAGGCAAGTGGGGAAAAATACCAATTCGTCTGTTACCCTGGCGTGCCTAATGACAGGTGTGTCAGTTTCCTATGTGCCACAAATGCCTTGGCTTAAAGCAATGTAAATCTGTTCTCTTACAGATCTGTGTGTCAGAAGTCTGATGTGGATCTCACCGGGCTAAGACCGCGGGATCGGCGAGCTGACATTGCTTTCTGGAGGGTGAGAGTCCGGGTTAGGGTTAGAGGGTTAGGGTTCTGTCCTCCGCAGTCACTCCTTCGGCTTCCACGTTTAAGGGCCCCCCCCCCCCATGACATCGGGCGTGTCCCAATCCTCGGTGACAGTCGCTCTATTTCAAGTTCTTCCGATTAGCAGCCTTAATTCCATCGGCAACCTAAAGTCGCCTTAGGGGCGCCGCGCTGGCCCAGCAGAGCGTGAGTTCGAGCCCCGCGTTGGGTGTGGAGATTACTTAAAAATAAAATCTTTAAAAAAAGGAAACAAACAAAGTCCCCTTTGTTCCAGAGCTTAGGACACGGGCATCTTTGCACAGCCCTTATCCTCTCTGCCACGAGAGGTGTGCTATTTATCTTTCTTTGTAGCATAAGGGTTGCTCTCTTTTTACTGTAGTAAGACCCTCATGGTTGCTAGGAATTCAAAGGCAGGAAAGTGCTCGTTTAGGATACATGAAGTCATATGAAGGATGGCCACGCATTGTTGAGTGCTGTTATAGCAGGCGATGTACCCTACGTTCGTTTGTTTTCAGGATCTTACTAGAGCCCTGCGAGATAGACAATGCAGGTGGCACTGTTCTCATTTACAGAGCCTGCCTTTTCAACCCCCCTGGGAGTCTGGGGGCGGCCCTCCATGGACGGAGTCTGGCCCTCTTTTCTTGCCTTTAACTTAAGCTGGCCAGCAGGCCTCACGACAGCCCTCGGGGTCCCAGTGTGGGCTGCTCTGAGGCAGCAGCCCCGCCCCCACCCTACGTCCCCTCCCGGCCGGGCTGGAAGTGTTGGGGCAGACACGGATGACACGGAAGAGCACGGATGCTACGGTGTGGCCTTCTTTGCCTCAAGAGAGCAAATTCTCACGGGAGAACAGAAGTTAAGCTTTGATTATGGAAGGCGGAACTTGGGAACACTCTGACCCCTACCTGACATCCTACGGGCCGACATTGCAATTTCTCCTGACAGCGGTGGGTGCCCTGCTTTTGGAGAGCACAGCTTTCAACCCGGTGTTCGGTCCCTCCCCGGGACACCCCGTGATCTCTGGGGACGGAGCGGAGGCTGTGTGGCGTCAGTCCCACAGCCCCATTTGCCTGCCGCCATCTGGCTGGTGGGGGAAGTGGACTCTCGCTCCACTAGTCAAAGCTCTGCTGTGTGGACAGCGAGCACCAGGAGGGTGAGGAGAGAGCCGAGGCGATGGCCACCGACAAAGTGAACAACCGGCAAAATTTAGCGGGCGATTTTCTATCCCGGGGCTGGAATGGTACGGGACTGCTGGCGTTCTCGAGAGCTTTCGGCCTGGGGCACATAGGCACTTCTTTGGGTGTGGGTTCTTTGCCATAACGTCGAATAGCTCGAGCAGCCACCACATTGCAAAAGAAAAGAGAGATCGGTGGGGTTTCTTCCTAACAAGCCCCGATTGAAAATCTCACCAGCACACACACAAACCCGCGCACACACGCGCACAAACACGACCGGGCCAGTGTCAGGGCGCCTCCTTTCATCGTTTTTGGAGACCAGGACATTTCTCCGTTCCAAGCACCTACCTCTTGAATGGCTAGCTTGGTGCCACCCGGTATTTTCCCTTTCCTACTGAAGTCAGATCGGGCAGAGCCCTGCTCAACCTTCCCAGGCTTCCTTCCCCGGCCGACGTGTCTACCTAGGAACGACTTCTGATTCTCCCAGGCGCATCGCACATGCGTCCCCAGTGAGGCCCGGGCCACAGCTAGGCCCGTGTTCCCCAGTCCCGAGGGGCTGTTGGCAAAGCACCCTGTGTGCCCCCCGTGGTGGTGCTGAGAACTTACTCATCCTGGTCTCCTAGGGCTGGCCCGGCCAAGGTCCTGCTCAGTTAAGGCAGGTGAGAAACTCTGCTGGGTTAGCTCAAGTAGAGTTTGCTAGAAAAGAGCATGCTACTACGCACAACATGGTACCCTGGATTGGCTCCTGGACTAGAAAAGGCACATCCATGGGGAAAAAACTGACCAAATCGAGTCCAAAGTTCGACTGACACGCGACCGCACTCAGCTCGGGTTCTTAGCTTTGACGAATGCGCGCTGGAACGGGAAGATGTTAACATTCGGGGAAGCTGGATGAGGAGTATAGGGGAGCCCTGTACTGTCTTTGCCACTTTTTTTAAGAATTTAAAACTATTCCAGGGGCGCCTGGGTGGCTCGGTCGGCTGAGCGTCCCACTTCGGCTCAGGTCACGATCTCACGGTTCAGGAGTTCGAGCCCCGCACCGGGCTCTCTGCTCTCAGTGTGGAGCCTGCTTCGGATCCTCTGTCCCCCTCTCTGTCCCTCCCCCACTCACGCACATGCGCGCTCTCTCTCAAAAGTAAAAAAAAAAAAAAAAAAAACTATTCCAACGTAACAAGTTGAGTCAAGCAAAAACAAGCCTGTCATTTTGCCTTAAAGACATTGCAATGTTTTATGTGTTTTTGTATTTATTTGTTTTGACATTGCAATGTTTTAAAGTTAGTCACCTAATAAGGAAAAAAGGATCGAATCTCTCTCCATCCCTCCCCCCTGCCCGGGGCCTGGCTCATTCCACAGAGCTCTAGAAGGACCCTGTGGGTGGGTGTCCACTCACATCCACCGTGCCTGGAAGTGCGGGCACTTAAAAATACAAATGATGTAGCCATTCAAAGTGAAAGTGAGAAGGACCACTTGAATTAAGAGGGGTTTTTTTTTTGTTTGTTTTGTTTTCCCCCCTTTGTTTTCCCAGAATCTCCTGCTGGAAGCATAGTGTTTGCCAGGCCGGGACCAGTCTCAGCAGAAACCTCAGGCCTGTGATAGGTGGACTGTTCCCAAGCCTCATCCCGGAGAAGCTGGAAGGGACTAAAATTTGGTGAAGAAGAGGGTGTTTTGCCTTCACTGTTCCCTTCCCCCAGGGCTGGGGACCTGTTAGGATGCGAGCTGATATGGGTCAAGGAAGCAGTCTTTGTTTTCCTTGAATGGCTGATCTGGGTCAAGAAAAGCGTTCTAGTAACTGATAAGAGAGATCAGCTGTATTTACCACCTCTCCCGGTTCAACTTTGAACAAGAGAGACCAACAAAATTCCCAGGGTGAAGTCCAACCTCTGGGCCATGATGGGTTGGTGGTCCAGAGTGTTCCATTTGTCCTGGGAGCATTAGAAAGATCCCAACAATTCCAAGGTAGATAACCATCCCCCGTCCCGGGGGGGGGGGGTGGTGGTAACAAGTCTGGACCCCAGGAGGAATAGGGCAACCTAAAAGATTTTGGCACATGCCTTGAAATCCAAAATCAGACATCCACCACCCACTTACCAGCCCATACTCACATACCTGCGCTGGGCCTCACGGAATACAGACCAAATGTTCTAGAGTTTCGGATTGAAACAAAGCCCCAGGTAGCTGTGAAAGCCTGGGTCCACCACAACCCGTTTTGCCTCCCTGAAAATGATGAGAATTGCCCAGCTTTTGCCCGCTTAGAGGTATCACTTTAATTGTCTCTTATTATCAGTGTTACCATTTTCCTCCTGCAGAAGCCCGAGCTGGCAAACAGACTTGGGGAGCCCGGTTCTCCCAGGCTCAGCCAAATCACGGTGGCGGGGGGGGCGGGGGGGGGCCTGCCTTTTCCCTCCTGAGCTGCCTTTTGAAGCCCCAGGATATGACTTCACTTGGACGGGGTCAGTCATGGCTGGTGGCGGCCAGACGCTTGCAGGAAGTGAGCAAAAGGGCTCAAACGTGAAGAGCGACGAAGGCAGGGTTTGCACGCCGCCCGAGTCCTGCAGACTGGTTCTACAATCTGCCCCAAACTAGGTCCCCGCTCGCACTCACTGCTGCCTTCGGGCTGGCTCTAGCAGAGGAAAAGCCCCACCGTGGCACGCACTCTGCTATTTTTATTTCACAGCCAAGGACGAAAGCTTTCATTTGCAGACACAGACTGAGTCACCCCTGCAGCCCGGATTAGCACGCAGGAGTCTAAGCTTGCAATCTGGAGGGGAAGGAGCTCTCAACACGATTTAGGCCACCCCCACCCTTGGTTACTCCCAACTCCCCAGGTTTCAGGCACATGTTCTCTTTCAGCTCTGTCCAGCGAGCTGGGCTATCAGTTAGAAATCAATCTTTCCCATGTCTAATACTCCATGAGAGAACTTTGGAGGGTTTGTTTCTAAACTGTTCCCCCAACTTTCTAAGTCCAGGAGAAAAATCAACGTTACTTTCAATTCTTATTCATCTGATTCTCTAGCTAGATCCCTTCATTCACCGCTGTATGTTATCACGTTATGTTTCTTTCTCCCAGGGTCTGACTTCCCTTGAACCCTTTCCCCCAAATCCGTACATCGTGTTTTCTTTAGGTACCTGTGCGCAACTGATGATGGTTTAGGTTTTTTTGTTTTGTTTTGCTTTTTGAGAGAGAGAGAGAGAGAGAGAGAGAGAGAGAATATGCAAGTGAGGGAAGTGCAAAGAAAGGGGGAAACAGAATCCCAGCAGAGGCTGACACGGGGCTTGATCCCACGAACCGCGAGATCACGACCTGAGCCGAAATCAAGAGTCGACACTTAACTGACTGAGCTTCCCAGATGCCCCTGATGATGTTTTTTAAAAAATGTGTCGTATGCATCATATCCCCTATCCTTATTTATCATTCTCTGAGAAACAGATGTCCTCCAGGAGGTCCAGCATTTAAACAGGAAAACTAACCCCCCTCCCCCTTAAAAAAAAAAAAAATTCCAAAGAAAGCTTGGAAAGACACAGGCAAATAAGTAACAAGTTCTTTCAAAACTCCAGTTACAAATACTCTAAGCCTACAAGATGTTGTCCTTGATAAACTCTCCCTTTTTATAAAATGCTAAAAAAAATTAAAAGTCAGAAGAATAGCTTGAGTAGACTGGTGACAATGATGGAACTTCAGGAATGGCCAAAAAAGGAAAAATTCCAGTGTAATAGTGTCATATGTTTTTCCTCATTAGTCCTTTCCTATTTAAATGCGTAACATTTCTATCTTTTTTTTCGCACTCCCCGAGCAACATTTCAGACCTCTCTCACTCCGATTCATTTGCATATTTTATCTAAGAGCTGGTTCCACAAAATCCTATGAGAAATCATGTAGATAATCATTTGCCCGGAGCATATTTGTCGGTCAGGCCCCCCACGTGAGTTTAAAAGTTGCAAACGTGTTATTTGCAGGCAGTGTGCTCAGAACCCTCAGTAACAGGGATCTCTGCTTGGTAGGAGGCTGTGGGAAGCCGTGGTGATGCCCCATTGTCCATTCTTGTCACACGGCCCAACTCGAGTGTTACCCCGCCCACGGAGGGAGCCGTTTTTGAGATGCTATTGTGTGTGGCCTTAAGTCCCAACAGTTGTCTTTCTTAGCACTGTTTTTGTTTTCCAAGCCTTGAGACCCAGAGCGAACTGCTCTGCCTTCAAAGGCTCCGTGAAAACGTCCGTCCCAGAAATCACCCCGATACACGCAGGTGCGGCAGCATTAGAAGTAGGTGGGTTGGCCAAGGGCCTCTGAGGCCATACTTGCCTCCATGTTCTATTTCTCTTTGCTCAACGGTGCCTCTCACATAGTGTGATGAGTTCTCTTCCTTCTGCTGCTTGTTCTTTTTTTTCTTCTCCTTCTCCTTCCCCTTGTTTGGCTTTGAGTAGGGCTGTGTTTTTGTTCCAGAAGAGAATCACCAGTAGAAAGAGGTTGTGCGTTGCTCAGCCGATCTCCGGCCTCTCGTTGTAGGATTCTTCTGCCCACGCACTGTTTCATACGCGAAAGCGTTGAAATTCAAAACTCCCTAAGTCAGAAGTGAAACTAGGTGGGTTTCAGGTCTCCTTTGCCACTTGCCTTTCTTTAAAAACCGGGGAGCCCCGTAGGGAGATGTGCGTGCGTGCCAGGGACGGGGAGTGAGGACCCGTGATGACACAGCTCACCTATCCCTCACAGACCTTTAGAGATGGAAAGGACCAGAAAGAGGCCTGGAAAGAACCGGATCTGTTTGGCCTGCTACTCCCCACCAACACCAGAGAACCACTCGGGTTAAAAAACCAAAACCAAAACCAAAAACAACCTGGAGCTAATGGCAGGTCCCTGCATATTATTTAACGTGAAAAAGTATCTCCACTTGTGTTTTGGAGAAGGCCACGTGCCAGGATCTAGGCCCACAAAGAATTCTTATTATGTGGAGAGACACATGTGATTCCCGGCCAATGCTAGGCAACCACAGTTAAGGGGAGTTATATCCAATGTCCGTCCAGCAGCTCGGAGAGGTGAAGCAGCGGTGAGGTTTGGCAGGTGAGTTAGCTGGGAGACCCTTGCGGTAGGGGGTAAGGTTCCGGGGTCATTGCCGATTAGCTGAAGAAGCCCCTCACAACCGGCCCCTGAGGAAGGTGGCAATGACTCTACCGGGTGGACGTTTGTTCGATGCCAAGATTTTCAAAACTAGTTAATACCAGCCACGTGTTAAGAGCAAAGCAATAATCAGAAAAGAATCCAAAGGGTGGCTTCTGAGGGCCGCCCGGCGGGGGGGGGGGGGGGGGGGGGGGCGGAGTCGGTTAAGCGTTCGACTCTTGATTTGGGCTCGGGTCATGATCTCCCGGTTTGTGGGTTCGAGCCCCGCGTCGGGCTCCGTGCTGACAGCGCAAAGCCTGCTTGGGATTTTCTCTCTCTCTCTGCCCCTCCCCCATGCGTTCGTTTTTTTTTTCTCTCGCTCTCTCTCAAAATAATTAAAGAAACATTTAAAAAAAAACCAAAAAGATCACTTCCGTGCTAAGAATTCATGGAGTCCTTTGGACCATTTTTAGAATAGCTTGTTGACAAGCTGATCGTCAAGGCTGATGAAAAGACAGCAGAAAACCAACAATCTGCAATCAAGATGAAAGTACGCGAAGAAAAGGTGGTTAACGGGGCCGCTTTTTCTTCACTTGACTATTGCAGCAGCCAGTGGGGCGGGCCCAGACCCTTGATCCTGTCCAGTCAAGCGGCCCTGATGTCCCTTTCTGGAGGGAATGGGCCTTCGGAAACTTTACGCTCAACAGGAAACGGAAAGACCCTGCAGTGGTGAGAAAAGAAAGCAAAAGGTCTTCAAAGGACCAAGCCTGCAAAGACGGGAAGCCGTGGCCTTACGCATACTTGGTCAGATCCTTTCTAGGTGGAGGTCAGAGGCCCTGCTTTTTATACTGAAACACCAAACAAGGTGCGGAGCCCCAGATCTGTTGGAAAGGTCGGCGCAGTGCCTCTCCCTAAGGCAAAAGGGGCTCAAGAGAATGAACCAGCAACGTGCACACAACGAGTTTCTGAAGCCGCGCGAGGCGGCCGGCGCCGAGACAGAGAAGAAGGTGGCCTAGTCCCCATCCTCCAACACTGGACGCTGAGGAGTGGTTAGGAAAGGAGGCAAAGAAGCAGGCGGATGGCTCTGCTGACTTGATAAACGGGGGTTAGTTAGCAGGACGTGTGAATAAAGCGAGGGTCGCAGGAAGAATCATCAGAACCTCTGAAAAGAGCGGTTTCCCACCCAAAAGAAAGAAAATCTGATTTTTTTTTTTTTTTTTTTTTTACTGTACTAAATAATTTCTTCATATACTGCATGCATACGCAGCGTTTACCAGTTCTGGGATGAGCAAAACGTTGTCACATTCATCCCAGAGACCAGGGAGAAGTCCAGTTTGATTAAATGAACCCTCACATTTTAGGAGGTTCTTTGAAATGTGTAGCTATAACGGGCCCTAGAAATGCAAATAGCTGACAGGAAGTAAGGGAGGACCCAGCTACCAGGCCGCTATGGTAGCTGAAGGCAGATTTTCTCAATAAATCCCCCGACACAGGGGAAAACCCTGAAGACTTCAGAGATGTCCAATCGACACTTCTCCTGAATGTAATCCCAGACGTCAGGCAGTGCTACTGACCCAGCAAGTCTGACATGATCCTGCCCAGAAGAAGAAGAAGCCGGGAGGGTCAGACGGAGTAGAAGAACAGAAAGAGAGGTGGGCCGAGGCTTCTGGCGGTCAACAAACCCTAAAGCTAACCATTTCCGGTTGCCTGGGACACAGGGGTAAATAAAACGCAGCCTCCGTCACCCTCAGCGCTCACATGTGGCTGAAATGTTTAAAATCTCTGAGGTCGTGTCATTAGAAAAAAAAAAAAAAAGGAAAACACAACATTCACAATCAGGGAAAGTTAATCCCCAAGCCCCCAGCTTGATGAAGATTTAAGCGCCAGATATTTAAAAATCACTCCACTGTATGGGGTCTTAAAAAAAAAAAAAAAATCACACGACGGTACTAGTACAGAGAGAAGTTGAACATAAATTTGTGTATTTAACCTCCTAGTCTACGAAAGAGCTAGAACACATGGATGAAATCGCTGATCGCTGGAGGCTTGACGTTCATGAGCAGTCTGTCTGGGAATGATTGGGTTACCCTCCGGGGTTCTTGATTTCTCTTTCCGTGGTGTCTCTGCCCGGCTCGCTGCTATAAAGGTCAGGAGGAGGAAACACTACCGCGTGGCCCCAACCCCTTTTCGTTCTCGGGAAATGGCTGCGCCGGGCTCCTGGGCTGAGCTCATGCTTCTAGAATGTCGTGGCGGCAGCAACCGCGCCGCAGTTCAGAGGGCACGTTCGGTGTCATTTTTTGCGGTGCGTTTTCACGTCGTAGCCAAAGGACCAGCAGCCAAACACTGCTTGCCTGCTCTCTTCAACCCTTTCTTAGCAAGTCCTTAGAAGAACGTACAGGCGCACGTTGCTGCTCTGCCTGGAAAAACAGCAGCCCAGAAGGGCACAACAGCTTTCACTTCCTGTTGACCTCTGTCGAGCAGAGCAGAGCAATCGGAAAGTGCTGTGGCTGCGGAGCAGAGGGTCACTTGCTGGCCGCCTTTGTCAAGAGAGACCCTACCGCGTGACACATCTTCAAATGGTAGAGAGGGCCACCGTTGACTACGCCACTCGCGGGAACAAACACTTAAGTAACGGTGGGGCTCTGATGTAGCATCCTTTCCCGAAAATTCCAGGGACTATCATAGCCATAGAGATGGTGCGGCGTTGGTTAAAACATACCCCTCTCTGGAAGGTATCCAAAGGCGCTCTATGGAGTCCCCCCTACCCCACCCCCACCCCATAGACCAGCTGTTTAAGTGGCTTCCAACAGTTCAGGAATAGAAGGCTAAAACTGGGCCAGCACCCACGTGGATTCTTCTCGGCAACAACGCTGTAGGTGGGGCAAATGATACATGTATTAGGTCGGTTGTTCCTTTAAGAAGAATGCCACGGATGTTTAGAAGGAAAAAGAGGCCCTCAGAAAATAGTAGTCTGTCCAGTTTTGCCACTGAGGACTACGAAGAAAACGAGAGGCGTTGAACGGGGAGAAACAGAAGAGCGGGCGCTGAGAGAGCACACGCAAGAATCGTGCAGGTGAAACCCAACACAGTTCAGACGTGAAAACAGCCTGTGACCGGTTGCTCACAATGATGCCTTCCTGAGAGCAGTTGGACTGCTTGTTTTTCCTCCAGTCGACGCGAACCGATCGATAGGTCACAGAGCTGCTTCGGATCCTCGGTCTGCCTCTCGGTCTGCCTCTCTCCCTGCCTCTTTCTCCACTTGATCTTAGCCAAAAGGCCGAGAAGCGATCTCCCTGCCTCTTTCTCTCTCTCTGTCTCTAAAATAAATATTAAGGGGCGCCTGGGTGGCTCAGTCGGTTAAGCGTCCGACTTCAGCTCAGGTCACGATCTCGCGGTCCGTGAGTTCGAGCCCCGCGTCGGGCTCTGGGCTGATGGCTCAGAGCCTGGAGCCTGCTTCCGATTCTGTGTCTCCCTCTCTCTCTCTGCCCCTCCCCCGTTCATGCTCTGTCTCTCTCTGTCCCAAAAATAAATAAACGTTAAAAAAAATTTTTTTTAAATAAATATTTAAAAAAAAAAAAAGATAATGAGCCCATGGAAATCCCAGTTTGTGTCTATATATAATTCCGCAGTGTCAAACACCTGGAGGTTTGGAAACTTCCGGATGGTTGTCTCCGTTATTCAATTTGCCTCCGGTTAGTTAAAGATAAAAATGGAAAGGTTATATACTGAGGTGCTGAAGTAAGGCCAAAAGTGATCTACCGACCCTGTGGTTCCCTTGTTCCTACTGCCCTCTGACAAAATTCCTTTTTTGTGGGAAATTTAGCAAGATCTGGCTCGGCCGCTAAGCATGGTTTGCCAGGACTTGACAATGTCTTGACTCAGAATGTTGCTCCGTGTTGAGGTCCTTCTGTCCCCCTCTCCCTCTCCTCTTCTTCCATAAAATTTGAGAATACTTAGCTGCCTGATTCACTCTGATAGGAACTCTGGGAGCCCAGGGCACTGGCCTTGTCAGGAATTCCGGGGGGACTGAGTTACTGGACCTATGGCACAGCCCCTCTCCCTGGAACGTTCCTCTCCCAGGCTTCCCATGGCCGCCCACGGCCAGGCCACAGCCATCCTGCTGAAGAGGGCTCCTCAGCCAGCAGGCCTCCCCGCGTCACCGGGCCAGAAGGCATTCTGGGGAATAAGAGGATAATGGGGACGAGCCTGCCCTTGTGTGCATTTCTGTGCGCCCATTGTTGTGAGACGCGCTGGGGAGCTTGGGGGTGCGCACCGCTTTCCCTGCATGTCAGGAAGTCTGTAAACATGGGAAACTGGGGGTTTTTATTTCCAAGGATGTGAGCCATCGAGAGCAGTGTTTTGGGGAGGGCTTTCTTGGTTTTTGGTTTTGGTTTTGGTTTTGGTGTGTGTGTGTGTGTGTGTGTGTGTGTGGTTTTTTTCTTCCCTACCCCGTTCACAGAGGAAGAGCCAAGTGCAGGCTTCTTAACTTGAAACCAGGAGGTGGCTGGGAACTGTATTTCAGTACTGAAACTACAGGTCCTGAGTGTGATATGTGTGTTTCTCCATTGGCCACACACCATGCTTCATCAAGGTCTCTGGCGAACGTCCTTCCGCACTGACTCTATTGTTTTCATATTAACAGAGCTTACCTTAGGTCAGGGAAGAAAGGAGGAGCCGTGTGACAAATTAAACGTTTGTCACGTTCCCGTAGCTCTGCGGGCAGCGGTAAAGGCAAAGAAGCCATTTGGTGAAGCAAAGGATTTGACTTTACAACCAAAATAATCACGTCAATTAATCCACGGACAGCTCTTAAACATTTACTTCTGTCCAGGTTCAAATTCCATTACCGTTTGTTGGGAGCGAGTACTTTCACATACAGTACGTCACGGGGCATTACAGCACCGTTTTCTGAACTACTCTGTCCTTCATCATCCCCAGAGTGAGCCCTTTGTGCTCATAAAGCCAAGATTCACTGGGGCGCCTGGGTGGCTCAGTTGGTTGAGCTTCTGACTTCGGCTCAGGTCGTGATCTAACAGTTTGTGAGTTCGAGCCCTGCGTCGGGCTCTGTGCTGACGGCTCGCAGCCTGGAGCCTGTTTCAGGTTCTGTGTCTCCCTCTCTCTCTGCCCCTCCCCCACTCACACGCACTCTCTCTCTCTCCCTCCCTCAAAAATAAACAGGCATTAAAAAAATAATAATTTTGGCATCAGCCCAAAGTGGTAGGTGCTAGGATGCTAAAATGTTGCTAGAATGATCTGCAGTGTACTGGTAAAAGCACTGAGACAGAGAGAGTTAAGTTACTTGTACAGCGAGTAAGTGAGAGTCAGGATTCCAAGATGGCCCCCTGTGGCTCCCGGAGCCATGCTTTTCCTGCCCACAGTGGGGCGGCCAAAGTTCCAAGATGGCACCTGTGATCTCAGCCCCGTGGTGTCGTACCATGATGAGGTCATGTTATGTGAAAGGGTGACGGAGGTCACTCTCTTGATGACGTTACATCATATGGCAAGGTGAAAGGGATTTTGCATGTGTAATTCATGTCCCAAATCAGTTGACTTTAAGTAATCAAAAGGGAAATTATCCTAGGGGGCGGCCTGACTTCATCAGGCATCCTTCGAAAGAGGTGCTAGGCCTTCTCTGAATCCTGGAGACTGGATCCTGATAACCTTGCAGAAGCAGGCGGCCACGGGTTCTACAGCTTGCAGACAAAGAATTCTGTCAACAACTACTTGAGTTTGGAAGGGGTCCAAGCTTCCAGGTGAGGACACGGCCCCGGTCAACACCCTGATCGCAGCCTTGTGAGACCCTGACCCCGGGATCTGGCTAAGCCGTTCCCAGAGTGCTGAGGGAAGAAATCTGTCACGTAAAAGACGTGCTGCTTTAAGTCACTAAATTTGTGGTGATTTGTTACGCGACAATACAAAATTAGGCCGAGTGTACAAACTCCTCGATAACACAAATAAGCCTCTCAATAAAACGTTCGAGCGCACAAATATATAAAAATAACACATATTTATAAATGACATTCAAGAACTACTACGCCAAGAGATGACCCCCGAGTAAAACACTCTAGACACACATACACACCCCAACTGGAAAAAATGATGGATAGCTATTGTTTTGTTTTGAGGTTTATTTATCTTGAGGGAGAGAGAGAAAGAGAGAAGACGAGCAGGAGAGGGGCAGAGAGAGAGAATCCCAAGCAGGCTCCGCACCGTCGGTGCAAAGCCCGACGTGGGGCTCGAACTCTTGAGCCGTGAGATCATGACCTGAGCTGAAATCAAGAGTCGGATGGATGCTCCGCCCACTGAGCCCCCCCAGGCGCCCAGGATAGCCACTGTTCTTAGTCATGCCCCTCCTCCACCACTGCTGTAGAGGTTCTAACAAGTATTGAAACTCTAAGCATAGCTATCCCCTTTCAAATGGACTAAAATATGTCCAAAATAAAAGGAATACACAAGCTTTTTAAGAACCTGACTGTAGCACTTCTAGGGGGGGCCATGTATGAGAGGACACATACTCAGCCTTTTCATGGCACCGCCCCCGCCAAAGTAGGTCTGCTTTGAGACCCTAGACATCCAAAGATCACCCTCATCACTGCCTACTCCGACCAGACTCAAAGCTGGGTGTTTCTCACCCAACAGCCAGTCAGCAAGGGTTAGAGATCGCCGAGGGCTGTATGGCTCGGCTTTTAGGAAGGGAAGCATGCGGTCCAGAAGGGGCACACGTTGGCAATATTATTTTCTCAAATGCTTTCGATCTTTGGGCTTTGTTCTTCAAACTTGCCCATCATGCAAAGTTCCGGTCTTTAAGTTTTGTTTTTTAATCACCAGATTTTTAGCTTCCCGGCTTATACAAGATGCTTCATCAGAAATTAACTCACACGAGACATTTCACTTACGCCCCAAGCCGGTTCGTTCATTGTGGCGAATTTTCTGTGCCTACACATTTTATGCTGTGCCTCAGTTCTCCTTCTGAAGAGAGCCTTACCTTTACCAGGGAGCAGCACACTTTTTCTGAAATGGGCCACCCAGTAAATATTTTTCTGTCTTGCGGGCCAGGTAGTCTTGGTCACAGCTACCCAGGCTGCCACTGAACGTGGAAGCAGCCACGGACAAGCCACAAATGAATGAGTGCGGCCATCAAACCTTATTTACAGACACCAAAATTTGGGTTTTCTAGAATCTGTGCATGCCAAGACATAGTATTTCTTCTTTTGACCTACTTTCCAGCCATTTACAAATGTAAATACCAACCTAGCTCTCGGACTGTAGAAACACAGGCAGCTGGCCATACGTGGCCCTCGGGCCAGAGTTTGCGGGCTCCCCATTTGTAGAGAGATATTATCAGGGTTAGTGTATTAATCATTATAAAGATTTTTTTCTCTTTTTGGAATGAAAATATGGATGAAAAATAGCAATATATAAATAAATATATACATACATATATATATACGTATACACACACACACACACACACACATATATATATAGACATGTATTAAATTGGGACACATGTCCTTACAGGGGTCAGGTTCACAAATCATGCCAGATCGTCACAGAGGACACCGATTTTACTTCTGCTAACAGAACCGGTCCTGGGGGTGCCTGGGTGGCTTAGTTGGTCGGGCATCTGACTCTCTGTTTCGGCTCAGGTCATGGTCTCGTGGTTCATAGGTTTGAGCCCTGCATCGGGCTCCGTGCTGACAGCGCAGGGCCTGCTTGGGATTCTCTCTGTCTCTCTGTCCCTCCCACGCTCTCTCTCAGAAATGAATAAACTTAAATTTTAGTCTCAGACACATCATGCTGGGCATTATGTTATACAATAAACAAGTATAGGGGGTACCTGGGTGGCTCAGTCAGTTGAGCCACTGACTTTAGCTCAGGTCACGATCTCATAGTTGGTGGGTTCGAGTCCCATGTCAGGCTTTGCATTGACATTACAGAGCCCACTTCAGATTCTCCGTCTCCCTCTCTCTCTCTGCCCCTCCCCAGCTCATGTGCACACACTCACTCTCTCTCTCTCTAAAATAAACATTAAAAAAAAATTAAAAAGTAAAAAAAAAGAAAAAATAACACCCAAGTATAACTATAAAATACAAAAGACTGGATTACAGTGTTTGCATATCCTTAGGAAAGGAATCTCATGAACTAAGCGGAAACACGGCAAATGGCAGCGCCTTACTCAGAGTCCCCATTCATAGGACCCGAATGACCATATCCATAATTTTGCCTTTTACAAGCCTCAAAAGGGGAAGGAAAGGAAGGCAGGAAGGAGGGAAGGAGGGAGGAAGAAAAAGTAGGAATTATTTTTCTAGAACCAGATAGAAAAATGGTTTTTCATGGTTTTGTGCTGTCCTGTCAGGCTATTCAGAGTTTTAGTTTTGCCTGACCGCACCATTTTTATGCGATTGTGTCCGCCAAAGCGTAATGTGTTGACGGATAATGAAAAATCAGGGGTATCCACTTGGGTGGTCTGGCGAGACTTCGGTTTGAAGTAAATTTAAACTCTCTGGAGATATCTACCATGAGGAATGTGCTTTTTAAAGCTCATTGTTTGTTTTAATCCAATGGAAAAAAAAAAGAGAGAGAGAGAGAGATAAAAACGGAGGAGTAAGATCTATAAAGACAAAGTGCAAATATTAAGACTGGCAAATGGAAAAAAATAGTCAGGGAATGGCCTGAAGGCCAAGTTCAACTTTCAGACTGTGCTGGCAAAATTTTCACTGACGTGAAAGATTAAGGTCCACCTGAGCATAGCACCTTTGTTTAGCTCGGTAAGTCTTCATGAAAAATCTGTTAGTATTTGTCCTTGTTACGTTTTCAGCTATTTAATTTTCCATGATCTTAAAGTGACACATCGCTATACACACACATACACACATTTGGAAAATATCGACAAGTAGGCAGGAGAATATATACACCACGAATAACCAAGCCTACCACTCAAAGATAACTCATACCTTCTCTTCTTAAGGAGAGGTTGTGGTAGGAGGTATTATTTTCATTATTACAATAAAAACCCCAACCTTTTTGAACCGAACGAGTCAAATAATGTTGATAACCCAACATCTAACTGTAGGGCGATGGAAACTCTCATCTAGAAAGGCCGTGACATGACAGAGACCACCCAGACTCTCACATATCCAATCAGGCTAAGAGATCAGTCTAACTCGGTAGGCTAGCCCAGAAAGGGCAAAGTATTTCAGGCAATAACGCTTGGTAAGAACCAAAATCTGGCCTCAGCCCTGGAAGAGCTGTGATTTACAAAATACCAGCTTCCTTACAAAATGAGACCTTGATGCTGAAAAGAATTAGTGTTCCTTAAGTTTCGTAGCTCTCTAATTACAGAGAGGATTTTTAGACTCACCCCCCAGAGGTTTTAATATTGTTACCTTAATTTATAGCTGTTCTTTAATTTTAATAGTCAAATGAAAGTTTTAATTATAATCAAGCAGGTCTTCCTATGGAAAGACAGCACCGTTGGCTCGCCTTCTAGAGAACATGTGTGTTTCGCTATTTTCTGGGGCCCAGGGGAACCACAGCATTTACCCACCCTGATTGAGTGTACATTTGCACAAGACCTCGCTAGACAGAACTGGAAGAGGGATGATGGCTGTGGCATTAAACAGAATCAACGAGCCCACGGGAAACCTCATAGTCTTGATTTTAGCCGCTTTATTCACTAAACGGCCTGCCGTGAACTAGTACAAATGGAAGGGAGGTCTTTACTATGTTAACGGTGGAGGGGCACGTGGCTGGCTCAGTCAGAAGGGCATGACTTGATCTCGGGGTGGTGGGTTCGAGCCCCTCATTGGGTGTAGAGATTACTTAAATAAATAAACTCAAAAAGAGAAGAGATACACCCCGGGCATCTCGGTATAGAAGGAAAACAAACAAACAAACAAAAAAGCCCAGTTGGTCTGTGCAAGAACAAGGTATGAGAAATATTGAATTATGAAAATAAATCTATGTTGAATACTCAGTACCCAACTAGAAGATGCTCTTTTGGGGTTTTGTCTCCTCTCTTTAAAGAGACGTTACGTTGGAATAATTTTCCATTTACGGAAAAGTTGCAAAAAACAGGGCAAAGTTCCCGTTTATCCCGCACCCGACTTTTCCCATTGTTAACCTCTTGCAACAGCACGGTACACTCATCACAACTGAGAAACCAACAACAGTACGTTGCTGTGAACTGAACGCAAGGCTTCATTCACACTTCACGTGTTTTTCTATTAAACCTCCTCTTTCGGTCCTAGGGGCGGTTGCCACCCAGGACACCACCCTGCATTTAATCGCCACGTCTCCTTAGTCTCCTCTGGGCTGTGATGGTTTCCGTACCTTTCCCCGTTTTGCATGACCTTGACCATTTTCAATAGTGCCGGTCCTGAATTTTGTACAGTGGCCCTCAACGTGGATTGGCCTGATGCTTTTCTCATCAGACTGGGGCCATGCGTTTTGGGGAAGACGCCAAGCTCCCCTCCTATGGGGACAACCTAAGGGAAGGTACCTGAAAATCCACTGGACATCGCAGGTGGTGTTACCCTTCATCGCTTACTGAAGGTGCTGTCTGCCAAGTTTCTTCGCTACAAAGTCACTGTTTCCCCCTTTCCTTGTTCATACACTGGTCTTTGCGAGTGAGTCACAAACTCTTACCCGGTGGGGCAGGGGGAGGAAATAGCCTCTCCCGGGAGGATCTATATACGGAATTTGGAATTATTCTGTAAGGAAGAACCATATTTCTGCCTTTGCCCCCACGATGTGATCTTTTAATGCCCAAAGCATGATGACCAGGCAAATTTTCATTCAGAGAACGCTTCTCTTGAAGGTCAGTAGTTCATTAGAGAGCCATGCTCATGAAAGTCATTTCTTGCCAGATACTGAACTCTATGTTCTTTGAGGAAAATCTCACCTAGCCACCTACGTGCAATCAGACATTTCACTGTCCAATCACCGGTGGACCTGAGGTAGGCTAAGCAATGAAAGAGTCTCTCACAAAGAAGTAAAGAGGCTGGAAAGGAGAAGAGAGGGGTGAGGCCAGATGAGGCGTCTACCTGCTGTTATAATCGGTAATTACCTGCCAAGAGACATTATGTGCACTCAACAGGAGAGGCGGCGCCCCCAGGGCAGAAGCTGTACAGGTAAACTCACCTAGAGGCAGGTTTTTCCCTGGTTGTTAGTCCGCTAATCAAGGGTCATTATGCTTTATGTGTTTGAGTTCTTAGTCTTGGACTTGTAACAAAAAGTTTTATTCGGGCAGCAATCTACCAGGAGGGACAAACTTTTACCTGAAACGATCAGGTGGCTTAAATGGTAATGATTAAGCACATACATCCACAAATGCACAACTTCAGCTTTGTTCACTGGGCCCTTTCATTGACGGCGACAACATTTTCCCATCTAGGACATTTAGGTCAATGTCATCGTTCTGTTGTCTAGATCCTTCTCCCCCTCGTTGTGTTGTGGGGTGTGTGTGTGTGTGTGTGTGTTCTTTCTGGGGATTTTACAGATGCCTGGTCAGATTTTTCAGCAAGCCTTTGCTACCCTGAGGGTCTCTCTGCAAACACGGTTTCATTTTACCCCTTTTACCCCGTGGAAGACATAGGTCCTGTGTATGATTGTGTCTGTCGGACGGACTCCCTTTCCCTGCGGCTGTATTCACATCATACCTCGAACCCTCCCGCCCCTTGCCTTTGAACTTCCTGACTTTGGGCACCGGGAGTAAGAGTCATCCCATGTGTGGGAAGTGGTTCTAGAGTTCTCTTTTAAACCAGTATATGCCAGGGTTGGAGGAAACCCGGTCACCTGGTGAGGGAGAGTCTGGTGTCTTGGCCGAATCCTACCCAGAGAACCATCTGGCTAAAAACAAATCAGTCTCTGGCAGGATGCCTGGTTGTTTCCCTTTAAAGCATCCCTATGTGGCCCATGTTATGGGATCAATGGAGTCACTACACTTAATGCGTATAGTCAGCAACGTGATGATTGTGCATAGTACGTTTTGGATCCAGTTGCCAAGAGGCAGGTAATACAGGCCACGTGTTGAGCCACACCGTTCAGTAAACATCAGCAAAATCCAGACTGTGGGAAAGTTTACAGGTCAAATACCCCAAGTACGTCAACAGAAAAACCTTAAGGAAGGGCTGGAGGGGCGAGCCGTAGATGAGAAGACAAAAGTTTCAAAAAATGAGTAAGACTCAACTTGTTTTTAGTAAGAATATAGCACCTAGGGATGCACACCTAGATGAGAAAACCATAAGGAAGCAAAAGGAAATTATCAGTATAAAAGTAGGGAAGTGATTAATGCGGGGGCATCGAGACTAGAATGGGGCCCATGTGGGGCTCCTGGGGCAGGTGGCAAAGTTCTATTACTTGCCCTGGGTGATGGTTACGAGAATTGGATGCTTGCCTTACGATAACGCATTAAGCGACGCATTATTTTTGGCAGTTTACTTTTTTGTTTTACAGTGAAAAGGTTACCATGTTTTTAATGAGTTAGCCAATAATTAAAACCTTTAAGACTGCATATTTAAATCTCTCTATTTCTGCCTCCTCTCAGGAAATCAGATTTGGCAACTCTGGGTCCATGTTTCCTTATGGTAAACGGCTGGAGGCAAGAAAAGGCTGCCTCCCCTCTTGACAGAGCTTGGCCTCTCCGGTCGTTTACATGACCTGCCGGGCACCTGTAGACACATGAGCTTGTGACCCCAGAGGTGGAGAACACTTGCTCTCCCCTCCACCTTTCATTGGCGGTGTTCCTAGATGTAGTACGTAAATTCTACAGAAAACAACTCAACTTATGTTTCTCGAGCACATACTCCACAGAGCTCCGTGCTAGGATCTGTTCTGTTCTTCCCAGCCCAGATAAGGGCCTCCAATCTGGTGAGGAAAACAGAGGTTTAGTTAATTCGGCACGGGCTCTAGGCCTTCACAGAAAGTACCAGCAGAATGTCGTAGTTGGGGGGGGGCGGGGAAGGGGGCAGAATTCATCTGCACGAGGATCTAGGGAGGCCTCTCGGAGACTGTGAAATGACTTGGGCCTTGGAAGATGACTGGGATGAAGAGAGAGCTTGACAGAAAGAAGCAAAATCCTGAACCTAGGGCCAGAGCCCGAGGTTCGTAGAGGAGAACATTTGGATTAGAACCCCCACGCTGGTAAGTAATGGATGGGAGCTAGGAGGAACAAGGGGCAATTGACTTGCCCTGTGACTTGAACCACAGTAATGCCGTTGACCCACTTAGGAGGACAAGTTTCACAGACAGGATGACTTTAAACAACGGTCGTGTAGAGAGGTCTAGCCAGATGGAGTCCAAGGGAGACACAGAGTCACCGGGTTAGAGAAAATAACTAGAGTCTTGGGGAAATTAACAGTATAAGTTTATTTATTTATTTTGATGGGGGGAAGAGAGAGAGAGAGAGAGAGAAAAAGACAAAGAATCCGAAGCAGCCTCTGTGCCATCAGCACAGAGCCGGACACGGGGCTCGAACTCACAAAACCGTGCAATCATGACCTGAGCCAAAAATCAAGAGTCAGGCACTTAACTAAGTCACCCAGGTGTCCCAGAAACACTTTTAAAAGGTCAACAGCTACCTTCCTACTTCCCCCGAAACACAGAAGAAAATGTTTATTATTTCTAATTACATATTGGAGCCTCTGACTCTTTTGAGGATATGCCCGTACTGAAACCACAGACTTTTCCCTGGTTTCCATAACGAATACGTGGTCCGGGTGTCCTTAAAATGACTTCGGGGGGTGAGTCATTGTTCAGGGACACAGCTGCTTCAGCACTGACCTCAAGACGCAAGATAGGAGAGGGCACAAGTTATAAGCAAACAGCAGCATTGGGGCGAAGACATTCTTTCCAGGTAGACAATGGAGGCAGGCCAGACATTCTTGAAGCTCTCCTGCCTTTTGTTCCTGCCCCCACCCCCACCGGTATTGGGAAGGTGTTTGACCAGTAGAACAGGTGATGTTTGTTTAAGGTTTGTTGAAACAGGGGCACCTGACCGAAGTCAAACGCGCAAATCTGAAGTTCTTCGAGAAAGAGCAGAAGCTCTCTTCCGTGGAGGCCCGTGCCCTACTCTTCCAGCTGTGTTTGCTGTTCCTCTACAAGGCAAACATCCCTTGTCCGTCGGGAACCCGCAAAGGATCGGCCCCTACCGGCCCTCAAGCCTTTGCTGTCCGCGCAGAACTAATAACGAGCACCTTCTCTGCCAGATCATGAATAATATGTTTAGTAGATCCAAGTGGAGATTAAAGATCTGATTTGAACGGAAGGTAAAGGACTTATCCATTCGGGTCTGTACCCCTCTTTAAGATCACAGCCACACCAGGTGAGAAGGTTGGTGGCAGACAGGCCCTAAGCTGACTCTTAAAGACGAAATGACACCACAGGCCTGCCTGCATGAGCCATACCTTGAAAGGGCACGTGGACATACTCCTCAGAACACGGCACCTCTGTAATGTTGAGTCTAGTCGGGCAGAACAAGCCCGCAGGCCCACGTGTAGAAACTGCTTTTATTTTCAACGTTGTTAGCATGGAAATTTTGAAATTGCATTCATTGGTTTATTCTAGAAGGTGGAACCCAAACATGAGAAGTCACATTAGAAGGAAAGATAGAGTTGGAAATTCACCTCCTTTGCTGACATCAGAGAAATAATCGATACAGGCAAGAATCATCAATAAATGCCAAAGCTATTTGGTTACAGCTTGATGAGCAGAAGACTTGAGACTTTTTTTAAGGAATTTTTTTTAACGTTTATTTATTACTGAGAGACAAAGCGTGAGCAGGGGAGGGGCAGAGAGAGAGGGGAGACACAGAACCTGAGGCAGGTTCCAGGCTCTGAGCTGTCAGCACAGAGCTTGACGCGGGGCTCGAACTCACAAGCTGTGAGATCATGACCCCAGCCGAAGTCAGAGGCTTAACCGACTGAGCCACCCAGGCGCCCCTTGAGTCTTAAAGTGTGTCCCCGTAGGGGCTCCTGGGTGACTCAATCCGTTAAGCGTCCGACTTCTGCTTGGGTCACTATCTGTCGGTTCGTGAGTTCGAGCCCCATGTCGGGCTCTGTGCTGACAGCTCAGAGCCTGGAGCCTGCTTCGGATCCTGTGTTTCCTCTCTCTCTCTCTCTCTCTCTGCCCCTCCCCTGCTCATGCTGTCTCTCTTTCTCTCAAAAACAAATAAATATTTTTTAAAAACCCAAAACAAACAGGGTCTCCCCACAGGTTATTGATTAGTAACAAAGGGAAAAGGAAAAAGGCCGGTTTTACAGACCAGAAACCTGGTGCCAGCCATGTCGACAAGCAATCACAGTTACTGTCATTAAGTGGGACAAGGTGACATCATGTGCCTCCTATGAGGGGCATCAAGAAGGACACGACATCCTTCGAAGACATTCCTACCCAAAAGTATCTGATTCTAACCATGAGAAGACTTCAGGCAAACCCTAAGTGAGAGAAGTTCTACAAACCAGCTGGTCTGTATCCTTCGGAAATGTGAATGCCTCGAAAGACAAAGAACAGAAGGGTTGTTTCAGATTAAAGAGACAGGACAGCTAAATGCTGTGTGAGAGCCCGGACCGGATCCCCAGTGAGGAGGGGAAAAAGCTGCCATTAAAGACATTCATGTTCTATTTCACTGATGTGAAATTTCCTGACTTTGATCACCGTCCTACGGTTATGTAAGAGAACGTCCTGATTAGAAAAGCGACCACCTACTGAGCACCTAGAATGTTCCAGGAGCACAGACTTCTCTCAACCCTCGCCGCGAGCCCGTGTGTGGGGACCATCCCCTCCCCTACTTTGCGGAGGAGAAAAGCACAGCTCAGAGAAGTAGTGAGGCGTCGGCAAGGTTGCACAGCTAACAGGGAGCCGGCCAGGGACAAGTGCCAAGTTCAGCGGCAACCGCATGGCATAGCGTGTCGCTGTGTTAGCCCGTGGGAGCCTGGATGGACGAATGGGAAACAGGCTCTCGGAGTGGATTCAGGATTCCCGACCGGGGTATGCAGCAAGGCACGGGGCGGAGAAGGTTTCGAACCAATGTGAAGGGACTGATTAGGAGGGGAAGCCGGCCTGAGAAAAGAAACCAAGCTGCGGGGAGGCAGGAGGTTGGGGAATGGGTGTCTTGATAAGCGTGACTCTGACTCACGCTCAAAAAGAAAACATTTGACATCACAGGCCGGTAAACACACACCGTCTCCCACACAAGGAACTGACACAGAAGTTTGATTAAACAACACCGACCCTTACCACGCAGGAGAGTCTGGTCGTTCCTGTTCTGTTTCTCGTTAGTCACTGGTGTTAGCTTGTTCGCTGTTTTTACATTTTTGTTTTGAATGCTGGCGAGCATCAGCTACGTTGACTTCCTGGGACCGCAAGGGGACACGGCCTGTGGTTTGAAAGCCTTGCTCTGAGGTGTGGCCCAAGGGTGGCAGTGCCCCACCGGGGGGTGGGGGGGAGTTGGCTGTCCGGTGTGGTGCCACCCCCTCCAGCCTGCCTTGCTCAGCTCACCCTCGGCCCCCTGCGCGGGGTTTGTTCACCTGGTCCCGAGACCTCATGCCCTCACTGCCCTCGAAGCTTAATGAGGCCCTGATTGGAAACCCCTGCGGCAGGGGGCTAAGTCACACCCGGTGTTGGTCAAGCCCAGGGTCTAAGAAATTCTGGATGTACGTAGCCGCAGCCGTCAGTATGCATAGGCGTCAGCTCGCAGGGCTGAGGGAGGAGGGAGAAAATAAAAACTAGCTGTCTCAAAGGAATACGGCCAAGAGGGTGGCGTAGCCCAGAAGGCAGGTAGATGGGTCTTAATGTCTGAGTTAGAGTTGATTGGCCTCACCTCTTTTTAATCTGAAGAACGCATTCCTTGAAACTTGGGCTAAGGACCTAAATAAATTTGCTTCGGGGTGCCCGTCTCTCCTGTTCGGAAACTTCATGACCTATTTCAGGAAAGCAGCCCTGATTGGACGAAGGTTCCCAGCATTTAGTTGCGAGTGTGTCTGTTCTCGGTGCGTGTGTGCAGTCGTGCCTCTCTGTTACAATACAGAGCTTTTAAAGCGAAAGTCAGTGGGATCTTGGAGGATATACCTTAGGCATCTATGAATGGCTTCGAGAATTTCTGTTTGCATTTATGAATTCACAGGGCTGTCATCATCTCAGCTCAACGTTGGCAACTGTCTTACTTATTTTTATTTTTTGCGTATTTGTGTTTTCAATGTTTATTTGTGTGAAAGGGAGAGCATGAGCGGGGGAGGGGCAGAGAGAGAGGGAGACGCAGGATCCGAAGCAGGCTCCAGGCTCCGAGCTGTCAGCACAGAGCCCCTTCCATGGCCCGAACTCACGAACTGCGAGATCATGACCTGAGCTGAAGATGGACGCTCGAATGACTGAGCCACCCAGGCGCCCCAATTTTTTTTTTTAAATGTTTATTTTATTTCCTTGGAGATAACAAGAGGGGAAGGGGCAGAGGGAGAGAGAGAGAACCTCAAGCAGGCTCCATGTTCAGCGTGGAGCCCGACGAGGGGCTCGATCCCCGAGGGGCTCGATCCCACGACCCTGGGACCATGACCTGAGCCACAATCAAGAGTCAGACGCTCAACCAACTGAGCCAGCCGGGCGCCCCAATAATCGGTTCTGAAATGACAAGCTGAGGGTTATCCGTTATAGTTCTTTCTTTAAATCATCCATTTTCTATTCTTTTAGCTTTATTATTTCCCTTTTAATTTTCAGGACTGGCCTCGCCAACTGCTTATAATAGCATATATACTTATTTTCCCCAATGTTATTTTTCACTCACCTTGAGGACATTTCAAATTACCGTACCCACACAATTGCTTTCTTCTGTGACCACCCATGTTACTGATCTCTGTGATCACAGCAAGCACATAAGCCATTCCAAACCTTTGATGTTCCTGCCGTTCTGTGCCCCTTTGTCTCCACTCACCCACAGCTCCAGTTTTCCATACTGATCCTTAGAACGTGGAGTAACTTTCTGATTAAAATGCGAAACCCGCGACTATCCTCTCTCCTTCCACAAACCCACTTGTTCTGCAAAAGGTCCCTGCCCACAGTGCTGCTCGCCAGCGTACTGCTCCAACCATCCCAGTGCAATGCCTCCACCAGAAGACCTATCGGTCACGATTCCTAGCGGGTCGAATGGCGGCCCCGCCAGTGAGCTCAGCCCACGTCAAATCCCTGCAACCTGGGAATGTGAGCCTATTGGGAAAAGGAGTCTTCGCGGATATAGTTAACCATCTTGAGATGAGATCATCCTTGATTACCCAGGTGGGCCCTAAACCCAATGACAAGCATCCTTAGAAGAGATAGAGGACAAGACACCGAGACAGAGAGGGCCACGTGAAGACACAGGCCAACACCGGATTTACGCCACCACAAGCCAAGGACTATCCCGAGCCGCCAGAGGCTGGAAGGGGCAAGAAATACTGTCCCCTAGAGCCTTGGGAGGGGACGTGGCCTGCCCGTACCTTGACGTTGGACTCCTGACCTACGGAACGGTGAGCGAATGAATTTGTATTGTTTTAAGCCCCTGGATTTATGGTACTTTGTTACAGCAGCCGTCAGGAAACCAATACATGACTGAAGGCCCGCTTTGAATGCGCAAACCCCAGGACAAAGCGCTGCAAATCTCGGCGGTCCCGCGCAAAAAATGTAACTTTAACCATTTCAAACATATTAATCTTCTGTCCGCACCAGTATAAAACTTGGTAGCAAATGAACAGGAAAAGTGTTTATCAGGGGGAGCCGCTACAGCCTGTCTTATTGAGACGTAGACTAAGAAATACCAATAAAAGCATGATTTATTACCTTCCCCTACGAGGTTCACGTAACACCGATAATCTGCTTTTGCGATAACAAGTATGAACAGCTTCTTCGCCCTACCCTCCAGACGGCTCTGTTTCTGTACAGGAAGAGTCCGCGCTCGGTCTCGTGGGTGACATGATTTTACTTCTGATATCTCCTGACGGCCCGAGGGTGATTTTCAAGCCCCTCAGTCACACAGCCCTTTACCAGTTCCAGTGTATCTCCCAGCCCAGGGTGTCGCCTAGCAAAAATAGCTCCGTGAACAGGTGCCGGGCAAAGGAGCAGACCCGTGGTGTGTATACCCCTTCACTCTCTCGGGTCTGCCTCTCCCATCAGGCCCAGGTCTGATTCATCTCTCTGTTCCCAGCAACCAGGAAAGGGCCGGGCACGCTGGAGGTACTCAACAGATGCTTGGTGCGGCAACGAAGAATGATTCTTTCCACCCTTCATGAGAACCATTACGTTTATCATTATTATTATTATTATTATTTGCAAGCCATCGCTTTAGATTGAAATACCTAGATGACGCTCGAGATGATATATAAATATGTTTTTTAATCTTGGGAACTATTTTGGTTTCTCGATCGGGAAAACACTATCGGGAAGTCTCTGTGTAGCCAAAGGGTATCAGGCACTCACAGAGCTGTGTGTGGTCATGAGGAAAGGCCTAATTTCCGGTGGTTTGACAATAATGTCCCAGGAATATAGCTCCAGCTGCTTTGAAAAGATCATGAGCATAACTTGTCCCTCTCTGTCGAAAGCCGTGGAATCCTACTCAACAAATGTGACCCAGCTGCCAGTCAGAGAAGTGCTATACTTACAGATATCCTGATGCGGTCGGGATCTGGCTATCTTCTCGGTGGGGGGGGGGGGGGGGTTCAAAATTCAAGGGACTGTTTCTGCCCCCAACAATGTTACTGTCAAATTAGAGAAAGGAGGCTAAAGAAGGGTAAGGCTTTAGCAAGAAGTGTTGCTCTGGAAATTCAGCACCAAAATCCTAAAATCCTAGAAAAAGATTTTAAAATAATATCCATTCAGTCCATTCGAGAATCTTGGGCATTCTTCATAAAGGATTATCAAAAGATAACGGGCAAGGGGCAGCTGGCTGGCGCAGTCGGTAGAGCTTGCGACATTTGATCTCAGGGTCGTGAGTTCGAGCCCCACATTGGGTGTAGAGATTACATAGAATAGAATAGAATAGAATAGAATAGAATAAAACAAAACAAAACAAAGTAAAATAAAATAAAATAAAATAAAATAAAATAAAATAAAATAAAGGGGTGCCTGCGTGCCTCAGTCGGTTAAGCCTCTGACTTCGGCTCAGGTCATGATCTCATAGTTTGTGAGTTCCAGCCCCGCATCGGGCTCTGTGCTGACAGCTCGGAGCCTGGAGCCCGCTTCAGATTCTGTGTCTCCCTCTCTCTCTGCCCCTCCCCTGCTCGAACTCTGTCTCTGTCTCTCTCAAAAATAATAAACATTTAAAAAATAATAAATAAAACAAATAAAAAGATAACAGGCAAGAATTATTATGCCCAATCTTTCTATGCTAATAAAATATTTGATTGTGGTGCAAAGAATCAGTTGGTTTCCATCAAATTTCACTCACCACAGATCTTTGGGAGGGGTTAGAATGGAATCATTATCGATACATTTGGGGAAAGCGTCCACAGTAAAGCAAAGAATACATGTTTAGATGTATTTAAAAACTCAAAGCCCTAGGGCACCTGGCTGGCAGAGCATGTGACTCTTGATCTCTGTTGACGTCATGAGTTCAAGCCCCATGTTGTGTCCAGAGTTTACTTAGTAAAAAAAATATATATATATATATATTTTTTTTTTATGAAAAATAATTAAAAACCTCAAGGCCCTTGGGTTTATCATTCACCCTAAAAATGAATAGGAATAATTTCTTAGCATTTTCTGCTCAGATTTAGATGAAAAGAACATCTTTAGCCAAGGGAACACACATGAGGTCAGGGATCTCGGTGGCAAATATAATAATAATAATCAACAAATGCCCGGCATGTACTATTCTGTTGATAAATATTGGTGGGGTGAACTAATGACCCAGCACTCTGGCTTAATAGATGTAGTTGGCTCTAAGTGTTGATTCAAAATCAGCACAACCAAGAACAGTGGCAAATTAGCCACTGCTCACAGCTCTTTAAATATATTTGTAAAATAATTTTTAAGTTTCACGAGGTGGAGAGTCCACATAACATGTGATTTTCCTTTCATTACATTTAGGTGGTTATTACAAATAAATATTGAGGATGACATCCCTGTATAATATTGATTAAAAAATATATTTTATTTATTTGTTTAATCTGTTTACTTATTTTTGAGAGAGAGACAGAACATGAGCGGGGGAGGGGCAGAGAGAGGGGGAGACACAGAATCCGAAGCAGGCTCCCAACCCTGAGTTGTCGGCACAGAGCCCGACATGGGGCTCGAACTCACAGACCGTGAGATGGTGACCTGAGCTGAAGTCAGACGCTTAACCGACTGAGCCACCCAGGCGCCCTGAAAAATATATTTTAAAAATATATATGTGAGGCTAAGGAGAAGTGTAGTGAGGCTTAATATGTGGAATCAATGCCAATGTCCTTGGCTGGCCATTCTAGTCTGAGACCGTCTCAGAAAAAGGAAAAACAGTCCATGGTGTTTAGTAAGACTGCTTCTAAGTTATGGCTATATTTGGCCATTGGCCACTGGCAACCATTTATTTATCAGTAACCAAAAATATATACACATCTGAAATCGTGTTATTTACTATGACATTCCCACATTCAAAGGTACCCCGAAACCATCACGTTACATAAAGTCTGCATCAATTAAGAGAAGAAAAGTGGATATTGTAGCCCTAAGATGTGCCCCTTACCGGGCGAGGCCCCATTGGACACAGAAGGAAAACCACAGGAGTATGAACTTAGGGCACACATGTACCCTGCCCGCAAGTCTCAGAAGCCAACAGTATCACGAGAGAGGTCAGAGGCTATAGTACAATTATCCAGGGAACACGTAAACCAGGCAAATTTAAGCCATAGAAACATATTTTCTTCTTAGCTTGCTGCATTGCACATCTGTGTCTCCGATTTGTCATCTAGCCTCTGACAACATTCAAATAAAATATAGTCGAACTTCAAATCCGTGTGTTTAATTCTTTTAGATTGCACCGTAAGGCGCTCTTAAAAGTGAGAAATATGCGGGGGTGGGGGGAGCTGGGCAGGGTGTTTTTCTTATTCTCTTGCCAGCTCAGTGAACCCTACGAGGGGAAATCAAGTGCTAAGTGCTTGCAATTTTATGAAATAATGTTTCGATTTATAATCTGGAACTCAGGCTCCAGCTTGGGGTGTTTTTGTTTGAGAGTCTCTGGGTGAGTCTCTTTTTACTTCCTCTGTTTTTGCTTGATTCGTCCGGATCAATTGAAAATTTGCAGAAGTCCCGGACAGGACTGTGTGACCCTAGGCTCTTACATAAGCAACCTTGGCCTCTTTCCTCCTGGGGGAGGAGAGAGGGTCAAAGATGCGGTGGCTATGGCCTCCTTCAATTCGAGCAGTCCCTCATTCTAACGGGGACCTCACTCTCCGCGTCCGTGAAAAAGACCGTCTACTCCAAGCTCCTAATAACAGTATACATTCCCATATGGATTCACAAATATCCCGGGCCCTTCTGGGAAGATCCTTTCTTGGGAAGAAAACAGAATGCACTCAACAATTTTTTTTACAAAAGTAGCCTCTCCTACCCCCCATCCCCACGTGCAGTAGTTAAGTGCACAGTGTGATATGTACAGAAGCTTCTGAATTTCCCCATCCCACACACCACGCCGCCAAGACTCAATCATTACCAGATTTTTCATTTTTACTTTTTTTTTTCCCTCCCTCTCCCCTTAACGCTCATTTCATCTCCGCATGGTTTGAAAAACGGACACAGCAAAAACCCACGTGGGCTTGGCCTCTCTTTGTGCCTTGGGCATTTTCATTTTGCCCACACCCTTCCTTGCAGGAGGGAAAAGAAAATGCGGGGCTGGAGGGCCGGCTGAGCAGACTGTGGCATTCGGGTTTTGCAGCCAACCGGCACACATCCCTTCCCTGGCGCTGCAGATATGCTTGTAGTTGATGGTCTGGTTGATTGTCTAAACCACAGGTAAATGGTTTCCTGTGCATTTCTCAAAATAAGTGTTGAGCAAAGGAAATGAAATCAACCGGTTTAATACTGATCAACAATCTGCCCTCCACCCCCTCCTTCAGGAGGGGCATTTTCTTCAGTCTTGGGGGCAGGGATTGGTGGGGGGGGGGGCAGTTGAACTTCCTGGACATCTGCAGGCCAAGGCTTAGCTTTGCTGAGATACTTACTGGGTGAACTGGCATCCTTAAAGGCTGCTGCCACTTGAGAACGTTGGTAGGATTTTTGAAAAAAATATTTGCACCCGTCCTTACAAAGCCGAGGAATCCGTTAAGGACATGTGAGAATGATATCCTTTGTATTTAAAAAAAAAAAAAAAATCCTGAGACTTCGATTCCCTTTTTCTGTACCTAAACGGCCCCAAACAAGGGCTTGGCTTTTCCCCACCAGTTAAAAACAGGTACTTCAAAGAAGTTATCAGCCTCAGGAAAGGCGAACCCTCGAGATGAACCAATTAAATCCCGTGGACTTTAAGTTTAACATAGATTCCATCCTTGTCCTGATGTCGTTTAAATCCAAAGAGGTCCTTCCTCTTTATTTAAAAATGATACTCATTAATCATAAATGCACCCATCATTTTATAAAAACAATTTTGAATATTGAAACCGGCCATTAGACAAGGAAGCACCATTTTGAATCCTTTTATAAAGGAGCTGTTAAAAATGTAATTTTTCCTCACCACCAAACTGCTTAAATCCTATCTGTGTCAACGCTGGTCACTGGCTAAGTAAGCAAGTTCACCTTGACTCCTGAATCAAAGACTGTGCTGTGAATTACCACCACTACCATTAATGCAATAAATTTGGCGTTGGCTTATCGAACCCTATGAAAGGCAAGAACTGCAAATGTATTTTTGTTTTCGTACAACTCCTACTAGGAATTCAAGCAGCCTAAAGAAATAATCTTCCCATCACCTAGGACACACGAGGTTTTTCACATTCCTGGATGAAACTCATTTCTACGCCGTCTCTGATTTTACCCCCAATTACCCGATGTTTGTTAACTTATCATCGTTCCCCAGCGAGACCGCTCTCGGCCCTTTGGCAAAGGGTTCGTGTATGAATAAGCCGCTCCTTCCAGACACCACAGTCACACCAGCCAGGTTTTAAAACTTTTTATTTGCATATTAAAAAAATTGTGCATTCCAATAATTAAAATCATTTGAACAAAAAAATGGCACTCTGATTAAACTGCATTTTACAGCCTGCAGGACACCTTGGACCAGCTTGGTTTTTACTCTAGATTTCTCTGTCGTCCCACCCAGCTTCTTCCTTCACCAACATGCAAGTTCTTTTCCTTCGCTGCCAGCCAGACAGGCAGATGGGAGAGGCAGGCGCCTTCGTTTGTCAGTAGTTCTCGATTCTTTGATGTGAAAAGGGGGCAGCACAGTCATTTAAACTCGATCCAACCTCTTTGCATCTTACAAAGTTAAACAGCTAAAAGAAGTAAAATAAGAAGGCAATGCTTGTGGAATGTACAGTGCATATTGGCGGCGCACGCCTCATTACGATTCGCCTGCTTGCTTCTCCTGCTCAATCGCTGTGACAGGAAAGAAAAAAGAAAGAGAAGAGCTCATTAGGGGGACTCAGTGTAGCCTAGTGGCAGATGATTGCACTTTCTTTTACGATCGCTTCCCATATCCCAAGTATCAAGCCGTTCCACCACGAAAACATGTACATTAAAAAGACCATCTGAACAGATAAAATGGAATACATACTGCATCGTAATATATTGTAAACATCCCATTATTAAATTATTAAAGCCTTATTGGCTGGCTGCAAAACAATTTTTAATTAGCCTTTGCAGGCCACATTCATCATGAAGAGCTGTCAGCTCCTCCCCCACACTCCCCCGCCCCCCCCCAGCCCCTCCCCATCCTCCCGCCCAGCCTTTTCTCAAGGTGGTGGGGGGGGGGTAGGGGGGAGACTTACTTTCTTTTGAAGGCAGCGGATTTTTCTCTTGCGTTTCTGTCTTCTTCAATTTCGACTTATCGAATTTCTCAATCTCAGCCATATCGGGTTTGTCAGACATGGTTGCAGAGGAAGCTGCATATACAAAGCCAAGAGGGAGGGTGAGATCGCGCGAGGAGCGACCCACCCTTGTCTCTCCCGGCTCAGAAATGCGCTTTTGCCCTCGCATCGCCTGCCTGAAACCCCACCTCTGTCTCCTTCCGCTTTCATTCAAGGCTAAAGCTTCCTCTTTCTATACAAAAAAGAACCCCCCCCCCTTCATTATTTCCAAATGCCGGGGCCCAAACCGGCAAGATCGCTCCCCCATTGGCGGGGGGGGGGGGGGGGGCTTTTGGGAAAAAGAAATTGACCACGGCGGGGTGTGAATTGCAATGTGGAACCATTCAAGGCTGGTAAAAAGGGAAACAGGGTGAAGCCATTTCAAGTGGGGGGGGGGGATGGGATCGAGTAAAAATTCTTAAAATGAATCCCGGGCTGCACAGCGCTGCCATTTTCCATGCGCGCTCTGTCCGCCAAAGATGCGCGCCCGTGCTTTCTTCTCTGCTCACAAAGGCGGCAGCTGCGGCCGGCGCTCCGACCACCGCCCTACCGCTTCCTCGCTGGCGCTCAACAATGCCGCCGGCTGCACACAAAGCTGCCCCACACCCCATCGACCGGTGGTGATCGGCACGCAGGGGCCATTCGGCAGCCCCCGCAAGAAGGGCTGACCCCCCCCCCTTTTTTTTTTCCATCTCACAGTGGAGCACAGCCGCCTGAATCTGGACGGATAGGAGCCCAAGAAGCCCTCGGAGGCTACAAGAAAAAATGTAATTGTTGAAGCTCCGGGTTCGGGTGGGTGTGAGTTGGAACAAAGGATCTTTCTGTTCCTGACTAATCACCGCCTAAGAGACAATGTAGAATGCCTCGGGCGGGGGAGAAAAAAATGTTCCCTCGATGCTGCACGGCCGAAGGTCCGGTTGGGGGGGGGGTCGTTTTTTTAAAATCACCGAGTTCCCGACCCCGTCCCCCCAGCATCTGGCAGGGTCTGGCACCCCCAGGCCCCCAAGGCAGGCCTCCCCGGGAGGACCGTTTGGGCTCGGGCTGCAGGGACGCCTTGGGAGGGAGGCGGCCGCCGAGGGGCGAGCGCGGGCGCGGGGCGGGGAAGGGACGGGAGGGCAGGAGGCAGGGGCCCTGGGGCTCACCGGAGCGAGGTGCACGAGCGAGCGAAGTCCGATCTGCGCAGTGGCCGCCGCCGAATGCCGGGCGGGACGCGCCGCGCGCCGCTATATGCGCGCTCCTATGTAAATGAGGTGATGTCACCCGCCGGCCCACTTAACCCCTTCGCGCCCCGGCTCCTCACCCTGCCTGGCGTTTGGGGGACCCCCGCCCCGTGTGCACCAGTGCACCCTGACCGCAGCGACGGCGGAAAATTAAAACGGGCGCAAGCCCCCCCCACCCTCCAGCACTTCCTGCATAATGCATTTTCCCTCTTCGTGTCTATTTTAGCATCGTGGATCTTTGCAACAGCCGCGGAAGCCTGCTCTTGGGGACCGGGGCATGATAACTAAGGGTCTAGGGTGGTACCTACGGGGGGGCGGGGGGGGGGGACAGGCATTCCTTTACTGCGAAGCTGGCTTTGTCTGGGGCGGACATCCCCAAGCCAGGGTGCGGTGGCCGCGCGGGAGGGCCTCGCCCACTGCAGGGGTGCGATTCCTGTGACTCAGCTTTCGGACCAGCCGAGGGCCCGCGCCCCACCCCGGCCCTCTTTGTCTCCTCGCCCGGCTTCTCCTTGAATTGGGTGGGAGGTAAAACACCCTGAAGGGATTTTGTTTTCAAGGTTCCTTACTGTAACATGCGTATTTTCTTCATCGCTATAATTTTTGCGAGCAGTCGAATCAAAAAACCGGAATATTGGCCGCTTGGAGGTTAATTTATCCGTATTTTATAGGGTACAACGCCCCCCCGCCTTAGAAAAATAAGTCAGGTTCAAGCTCTGCTATTGACTTGCTGCCTGACAATAAGGAAGTTCTTTTACTGTCCTGTTTCTTATTTTCCTAAATAAAAAAGTGATTGCTAAGGAGGCCCAATGCCAAAGACTGCAGTCCCATCATTTCTAAAATCGAAAGATTAAATTTAAAAATCTCATTCCGTTTCGAAGAGAGCCTTTCCAGCCCAAGACATTATTGAAGGGCCCTTCTAAGTTACATCCGGAAATGGGAGATTTCGGTGGAGACGAACGGTTTTCAAAATGGCACCTTGCCTGCTAGTACCGTGACCCCCTTGCCGCCGAAATTAGTTACAGACCCCGTGCCCTGTGCCTGCGAGTGGCAGGTGAAAGGAAAAAGACCGGCGGGTTGGAAAAGAACTACCTGAGATGATTTTGAGCTGCGAAACAGTATGCATGATACTTTTTATCCCTTTCTGCATCCTGAGGAAATATTTCCAGAAACCCCTTACTAATCATGTGTAGGGCAGTGGCTTTTGTCTCCTGGGGATTAAAGTCAAGTGTTATATAGGCCCTTAAAAGCCATTGCAGGAGCACCTCCGACTTCCCCATTTCTTTATCCACTTGACTTCCTTCTTCCTGGGGTGGGCGGTGGGGGGGGAAAGCAGGAGGGGGGGGGGGGGGGGGCAGGTGACTGTCTGGCTCCCCAGTTCATGCTCTGCTGGGTGGCTGCCATTCTGTTCTCCAAACAGGATGTCACCTCTCTGATTACACCTCCCCCTGGCCTACCCTAGTTGAGTCCCCTTGGTCGTGGAAGCTCAGAAAAGATCATGCAGGGTGAATTTCTGGCCCGTTTCAGATACTGACACCATTTCTGTAGGTTCCGGGATTCCATTTTGCCTCACCCAGCTGCTGTCAAAAGTCACTGCTTCCCGCCGCCCCTTCCACCCCCCTCCCCTGCAGTGTCTCCCGGTACAAAGGACCACAAGGCCCAGTCCTTCTTCTCCCCAAGGCCTTTTGCTTAGAAAGGGTTAGGCCTGCCAGAGCCATGTCTCCAGAAGAGACAGAGGAGTGGAAATTTGGAAATGCCCGGAGAATCTTTCGAGTTTCGAGTTTCGAGCAAGCAGCCTTCCGTTGTGTTTAGATATGGACAGACAGAGAGGAAGGGGACACACTAAAAGGAAGGGTGTCTACTGTGCCCGGCCTGTCCTGACACCTTGTCTGGGACCCAGAGAGAATGGAAAGACAGGGGGAGGCAGATGAAGGGAAACGCGAACTGAAGGAATATTCTTCAGAGTTAGGTGACCCTGGCCACGTGAATTCATGTTTCCGTGCCCGAGCTTTCTCGTCTGTAAAATGGGGTCATTGCAGTTGTACGGACCTCACTGGGTGGCTGGGAGGCCTAAAGCCTTAGGAAGTGCTTTGTACTGTTATTCTCATTTAGGATGGCAAGTGGAGGGAAAAAATAAATGAATGTTCGGTGTTTGGAATTGCAAATTTTCGATGTTTTCATAAAGTACCGGGGAAAATGAGATCTCGTGTTAGTTTTACAGCAAATAAAAAATCACATCTCCCCTTGGTTGATGCCTTGTAAGCGTCAGGCATTGTCAGACGTGCTTTAGACTTGCTTCTGCCTGTCCTGCCCGCTGCCCGTCCGGGAGGAGAGGTTCACAGATGGGGAAACTGAGGCTAGAGATCCATTGTTGCGGTAACTCAGGCGGGAGTTATTTGTGTTATTTGTGCTGAGGGGTTCATAAAAGCCTTCACCCCCGTCCCCCAAGTCTGTGCGGGAGAATCCTCAGGAAGCGTGTGAGGAGGGGGCAGGCCGCTCTGTTTCCCAGAATGCCTGGCAGAGCTGACTTACTTCAGCGAGGAAGGTCCTTGAACCCTGCTGGGCCCAACTTTGAACCTGTGGCTCTAACCACCTTGCCTTCCTCCCCCAGATGATTCAAACCTCTCAGCGTCCATGTTTCAGATGTCCCGGATAATTCCCACCTCACCGAAGCTCCCATTTTAAGTGGCTTAGCGGGTGCCGGGCACAGCCACCGTGGAGGTGGGGGTTTTCCGTCCCACTTGAAAAGATCGCGGCTTTGAGTGACTACAGAACTTCAGGGTGCACCCACCCCGCTCACGGCTCTCCGGTGGAAGACTCTGGTAAGGCACCCACCTGGTGCCGGCCAGGCCTTCCTCAGCTCGTGGGCCACAGCACCCTGTGAAAAATGCGCCGAGAGAGCCTGCACTGGGCGGGTGGCCCACCTCCAAAGCCCATGCCCCGTGGAACCAGGAAGAGGTGTCGGACCACACTCTGTTTCATTTTCCTTTCCAGGGATGGCCCGGGACGGGTTTGTAGCTATTTTCAAAGCTGGACAAACAGCCAGGGAAGTCTGGGTTCATGCAAACCAGCCCTCGTCTTTTTAACCTATTAAATTCTGGGCAGAGCACTGGCCAGAACAAGAAGAGAAGGAACAGAAGTGACAGCAGCAAGGTTCCCCACCCTTGGCCTTCTCAAGCCCGGGGTCCCTGGGTCCGGGTTCCAGGGCCGCCCACCAGCTGCCCTACCTGCCTGCAACCCACTTTCCCTGGTGGCCCCACGCCATCTGTTCATCTAAATCCCCCACGGACAACGCCCGAGTCCCACCCCCTAATGACAGGGAAGGGGTATTGAGTGGCCTATCCATATACAGTATCTAGTTCAACTCTCACTGGCTGCAAGGGGCACTAACAAAAAAACAAAAAACAAAACAAAACAAAAAAAAAAGCCAGCAGAGGAGGCCACGCAGAGCAGAGTCGAAGATCACTCTGGGGAATAGCAAACGTGCCCCTCGCTTTCCCGTTAGCTTTGTTGATCTGATGGGATCTTAGCGCCAAAGGGAACTTTCAAGGGGATTTCATTCAACCCAGTTCCCTTCTGTGGCTTGAATTCGCCTCTACAACATCCCCTCCAAGTGGTTACTCAGTCTCTGCACAGCAAGGGCACCAAAAAGAAGGCAGAGAACCTTCAAGTATGTGCAGGGGGCGGTGCGTCGCTTAGTTTGGCCGGGGCTTGCGCAGAACGAGAGAAAGTAACAGGAAATAAGGTTGAGAAGCAGGCAGCAGCCGGAGTCAACCATCGCGATCATCACCGTCGCAGTAGAAGCAGCAGTCGTGACCGTAATGATAACGTTTTTTGCGTGCTCGCCGTATACAGGGGAGCTCTCCATGCGTAATCTCCCTAAATCCTTACCCAACCTATGACAGAGGCACCTCTGCAGTTGAGGGAGGCCTGGGGAGATTAAATGATTTACCCAAAACCACCCGATGGAAACCAGAGGCAGGGTTGGTTCAGAAGCTGCTTCATTTAAACACTATGCTTTTCTAGAATCCAAAGGCCCTTAGGCTTTGTTCCATAGGCCCGATAACGGTGAAATTTTATCCCATCGCAATACATTTTTCCGGCAGGAAAACTTTGAAACGCGGATATCGCAGTCACATAGCATAGCAATTAAATTTGAAAATTAAAACGATTACGTTATCTTCAGTGTTGGCACTTTCGCACAGCTTTGCACGCCTTCAGTATTTTCCCCAGAGGTCATTCCCATTACAGTGGCGACAAAAAATTAGCAGGTCAAATAATAATATATTGAAAGGGGAGGCTCCACCTACTCCCGCTGGACTTAGGTGTAAAAAAGAAATGACCAACTTTTTACTCTGCTGCGAAGCGGAAGTTATCATCAGCAAGTAACAAGTGTTCCCCGTATTTTAATGGGCGGACGTCAAAGCTTTTTAAATAGAATGTGTCTCCCACACCATCAGCAGAAGGTGGCTAACGGCTTTATGGTAAGGAAAATCAAGGTGGGCACTAGATTTGAGAGGCTACCTCACGTAGGCCAAGTTCGACCTCCTTGGATGACCCGGACCATTCCCCCTCCGCAGGGCTGGCTCCAAGGGCATGGGACCTATGCAGAGGTACAAGTCTTTTTAACCTATTTAACCTATTTAACCTATTTAACCCTGCGCTCACAAAGACTCTTGGCGTGGCTTCTTGCTCCCCGGCCGCCATCTTGAAATCGTTAATTTTCAACGAAGGGCCCTGCGCTTTCATTTTGTACTGTGTCCCCAGGTTATGAAGCTAGTCCTGCCCCTTTCGTTCTCATTCCCTGTGCACCCCCAGTGCCCTGGCTTTTCCTAGGACCCAGGAAGGGGCCCATCTACTCCTGGGCCCCTTCCTGGGCCTACAATGCCCTCCCTCTCTGATCCTTCCCACCTATGCTGCCCGAGCGTGAAGAGGTCTGAGCAGGGGCACAGGACGGTTCGGCCTCTGCACCCTCTGCTAGGCCTCAACCTGAGCCTAGTTGCCCTGGGAACTGGCGGCCACCACCCTTTTCTAGGGCCTGCGCCAGGTGTCAACCCCAGTTCTCTTCCGTTCCTTGCTGCCTGGCTCTTTTTCTCTGCCCGCGGGATGCCTGCAGCTCTTAGCTTACTTGTACGTGAGAACCGCCTGGCAGGTTCCAGGGCCGATGAGGGAGCAAGCGCCTTCTCTCACAGGAGGCTTCCCTGGGAAAGAATTCCCCAGATAGAATTTGCAACAAAGCAAGAAGAGGAGGATGTCATTTTCTCACACAAAGGCCACACACAAGGCCGATGGAAACACCAGAAAAGGATGCTTGCGTTCAAGGTTTTTTTTAAGTTTATTCTGAGAGAGAGAGAGAGAACGCATGTGAGTGGGGGAGGGACAGAGAGAATCGCAAGCAGGCTAGATGTACTGTCAGTGAGATCATGACCTGAGCCAAGATCGAGATCAAGAATCAGGCTCTTAGTCGACCAAGCCACCCAGGTGCCCCGAGGTCCAGGTTTTTACCGCGCAATTTAGAGCCAGGACTCCACTGCCTGAGGGGGTCAAGACGATACGGACACTTGAGATTCATAGACACTACGGTTACCAAAACTCACTTTAGCGAATCGGTTCCATCAAGGCCACGCATCCGAACAAACATTCGTCTTCTTGTTCACAGCAACACCGTTCACAGCCGTCGGCCAAAAGTTAGAGCCAGCCACATGCCCGTCGGCGGACGACCGCGTGAAGGAAATGTGGTGTAGCCACACGAGGGGACAGTGTCCAGCCATAAAAAGGAACGGAGCCCTGGTGGGCGCTACAACATGGGAGGACCTTGATGTGTCGTCTGATCCCATTTACGGGAAACATCCAGAGTAGAGACAAATCCATAGAGAGAGAGAAAGAGATTAGAGGTTGCCAAGGGCTGAGGGGAGGGAGCCCAGGGGAATGACCGCTGAATAGGTCCAAGGTTTCATTTTAGCGTGATGGAAACGTTTGGGAACGAGACAGCAGGTCGGTTGCACAACAGCCTGGACGTCTGAAATGCCGCTGAATTGTTCGCTTTAAAACTGTTCGTTTTATGTTATGTGAATTTTTACCTCGATTAAGAAAGCGGGGGGTGGGGGGGCGGCACGGGTTGGTGGAGAGAGAGAAAAAAAAGAAAGAAAAAGTAAATCATAGGCCCATTTCCTCACACTCCAGTGTCTGGTTGGGGGTGGAGTGAGTCTGGTTCTTAACTCTTTCCGTGCTGCACCAATTTGATGAAGCCCCCAGACCTTTTCTCAGAATCATGAACATGCAGAAAAGAAAAGAAAAGCCTAGGGGCGCCTGGGGGGTTCAGCCGGTTAAGGATCCGACTTCGGCTCAGGTCGTGACCTCACGGTTCGTGAGTTGGAGCCCCGGATCAGGCGCTCTGCCATCAACACAGAGCCTGCTTCAGATCCTCTGTCCCCCTTTCTCTCTGTCCCCCTTTCTCTCTGCCCCTCCTCCGCTGCTTCTCTCTCTCTCTCTCTCTCTCTCTCTCTCTCTAAGCAAATAAATACACTTAAAGAAAAACCTGAGATCAAGAGCGAAAACAAGTGTATTTCCATGCAGTTACCAAGAGAAGTGTAAACACTGTGCGGGAGTAACAGACATGCTGCTTTAGGCATTAAATAACACAATCCAGTAGTCGGTCGGTCCCCCGTCCGGCATAAATTCAAAGTCGTGAGGAGCGTGTAGATATCTGCAGAAGGTGAACAGATATAAAAATATCTGCGGTGTCTTGGTGACCCAGTCACAGGAAGCGCCAATGCTACAGACCTTCCTTGCCGAGAAGGACGGCACGTTTGAAGGAAGGCAGCTTGTCCGGGAGCCAGACGAGAAACAGGTTCTCCCCAGGAACTAACTGTGCCTGCGCCCTGATCTTCGACTTCCCAGCCTCCAGGGCGGTGAGAAATAACGTGTGTGTCGTTTAAGCCGCTAGGTCTGTGCTATTTTGTGACAGCGGCCGGTGCTCAGAGCCTCGCCCGCCCGTAGATCTGCTGGAAGGAAATGCTAACGCTCAGTTCGAGGTTAATGAAAGGATGTAAGTTTTTTTTCCTTTCTAAGTTCAGGGACTCCCTGGGGTCCCTCCAAAGCCCTCTCGGATGGCCGTGGACCGGAGCCTATCTAAGGGAGGGGGTCTCTGGACCCAGAAAAAGTCACCAACAGAATTTCTGAGACAGAATGGAAGGGATCATGGTGTGGCTATCAATGAAGCAGATAATCCAACAAATATCTGCTTTGGGAAGGTTACCTACCACTGCCTCCTGCGTGTTCTCGGCCTGGCCTAGATTCTAAGCTGTACTAGCAACTTACAAGGGCTTAGGCGCGAGCTCAGAGCGACCAGTAAACTGGACAACCGTTGGAAGAAAGGCCAGCTTATAAGTGTCACCTTACGTTTGGGGCTCCGGTAATTCCTTAGGTAACGCGAGTCACATTTGTCTGGTGTTTGTGAACTTTGTCGATGCGGTTTCTTCATCTTGTGTGCCATTTTCTCCTGAAGGCGGCCTTGGGCAGATAAAGGGACTAGGTATTGGCATCAGGATTTTGCAGTGGATGAAAGCCAGCACAGAGAGGGGAAGCGACTTGCCCAGCGGCATTCCGCTGCTCAGCAGAGCCAAGGGCAGAAAGCAAAGCGCCTTACTTTCTGCGGTGGGCCCCTAGCCCTGGAGGCGTGATTTTAGGCACGGGAGCTCAAACACCTCAGGAAGCAGATTATATAGGATGAAACGGAGCCAGATGCCGTGGTTTATGAACGTCGGTCATGTGAGAGTAGCGTTGCTAACTCCAGGATGATTTATTGGTACTGGAAGTGTTCCTGACACTAAGTAAACAGCACCCGATTCTGTTGTGGCCGTGGCCGTGGCGGTGGCGGTGACGGCCGTGCGTTTGGTTAGTTTTATCCTCCATGAATCCATTTCTCAGATTTGAACCTGCGTGCCTGGCTTCCAAAGACCCACAGTGACTCCTTCACGAAAATGGCGTTCCCGACATAAGCCGCCCCCCCCCCCCCCCCGCCACCGCGCGCACGCGCACACACATATACACACACACACACACACTCTATCTTAACTACCAGTAGTCCTTGGCAGGAAGAGAAAGCACATGTTTGGACTTAACTCTTTCTATTTTTCTGTCTATTTATAGACTGGGACACAATTTTAGTTTGGGCCAGGAGGAGGTATTTTAATGTTTGAATAGTATATTTTGTACTCTCAGGCTCTATTTGCATAAATGCCTTACTTTTCTAGCTAGAATACTGGATCCGGTTTGCATAATAATGTGGCTGGCCTTGGTCCCTGGTTCCTGGTTCCTGCGAGGTAGCCTCTTAAACCCTTGGTGTTTCCCAAGTGGTTGCACGGTCTTTGTTATTCCTGGTGCGCCCCTTGGACAATGTCTGATTGTTTATGATAACGAGGTGGCTTACAGAAAAGTTGCAAAAACACAGTGAAGAATTCCTGTGTACCCTGCACCCAAGATTCATCAACTGTTAATACTTTGCTACATTTGCTTTATCATACATCTCTCTATATGTATCTTCTAAACCCCCGAGAGCAAGTCGCGAATATAACGCCTTTGTGCTCCTGGATACTCGGTGTGCATTTACTAAAAACAAGGACGTTCCCCAGCACAGTCACTGTACAATTACCAGTACTAGGAAGGTTCCCGTTGCTACAAAACTGCTATCTAATCTACAAATCTCATTCGAATGTTGCCTATCGGCCTGATAATGTCCTTCTAACAAATTTTCCTTCCGGTCCAGGTTGCGATCCAGGAGCACGCGTCCCATGTAGACGTTATGTCCCTTCAGTGTCTTTGAGTTTAGAACTTCCTCAGCCTCTCTCGGTCTTCCAGGACACTAATATTTTTGAAGGCGACGGGCCAGTTGTTCTGTGGAATTTCCCTTGAGTTAGGTCTGTCTGGTGTTTCCTCGTGATTGGATTTGGGCTTTGCCTTTTTGGCAGGAATGCTGCATGAGGGATGCTGTGACCTTCTCGGTGTCTCGAATCAGGAGGCTCATGACGTTGGCTTGTACCATGATTGGGGGTGTTAACTTTGATCGCTGGACGAAGGTGCCATCTGCCGGGTTTCTCCACGGTGAAGCTGTTCGTTTTTGCGACATACTCTTTACTATATCTCTGTTCCTAAGATGGTGGGGCCATGTCAGCTGTCTGCACAAACAGCTCCTAGGTCAGGGTCTTGGTTCCTTCAGGCTGCTACAAGGAAATCCCACCGACTGGGGGGCTTACAAACAATAGACGTTTATTCTCACACTTCTGGAGGCTGGACGTGTGACACGGGGCCAGCACGGTCCCGTGAGGGCCCTCTTCCCAGTCCCAGTGGAAGGGTGAGGGAGCTCTACGGGGCCTCTCATAAAAGAGGGCACTGATCCCATTCAGGAAGGCTCTCCCCTCATGACCTAGTAGGCACCTCCCGAAGGCCCACTTCCTGATACCATCATCATGGGGATTACGATTCCAACACCTGAAGTTTGGGGAGATACAAACTCCTCCCCCCCCCCCCCCCCCCCCCCCCCCCCAAGCGAGAGTCTGCGGCACGGACGTCACCGGAGAAACCATGTCAGGGTGAGGGCGCCCTACGTGTCACTTAGATTCAGAGTGCACCCAGCTTCCAAAGGAGACAATTAAAAAAAAAAAAAAAAGGAAGAAAGAAAGAAACATGGGAGATATAATTTCACAAAGCAGGCCCATGAAGTTTCATTAAACTCTAGAAAATGGGGTAATGGGCACTGTTCGCTCGCACCCAGCTTGCTGAGCATCGCAGGACATATAATTCCATCCCAAAGGGCAGGCCAGAAAGTTGGGGGCTGCCCTTCCGCCAGTCCCCTCCTGCAGGGTTTATAGTCCCAAAGGGTCTTCAGCTAGCCCGGCACCTAGTAAATGTTGAGAATCACCTGTAGTGGAGGGGACTCTATGCTTCACCTGTCCCGCTGGGGGACATGGGCTGAGCAGTTAGGGGGATCCGTGGCTGGGAATAACCACAAGGGTCATCCAGAGCCAGGCACTGTCCCGTGTCCCTTCTCATTCCCCGAGCGACCTGGGTGGGTAGGTAAAGCGAACACCCCAGCCTACAGAGAAGAAACTGGGGCTCCAAGATGTAACATGCGCTGGCTCACTCACTAGTCAGATGGACCATTTGATGTGATCGCTTAAGTTTTCTCCTGCAGCGTTTAATTTGCATTTTCCTCCCTCAAGCAGGGGCAGCGCGTAAGAAGGTGAGATCTCAGATACCGCAGAAACTGTTCCTGGGCCTCGGACTGGGCCAGTCGAAATTGGCTCTTTGGGGTTTTGTTTTGCTTCGATGGGAAGCCCATTCACATTTGTCGTGCTGGCCACTTGTCAGAGGCTTTCCATAACCCCATGGTCTTGGGCTTAGGATGCTTATTTTACAGATGGACAAACTGAGGCTCCAGACATCACGTCGGCAGGTGCCGGCACTGGGATCGAATCCAACGCTCGCGCTCTCTCTCTCTCTCTCTCTCTCTCTCTCTCTCTCTCGACGCCCCTGGCTGGCAGGCTTTCAAATGCAAATCAAACAAGCAGGCCCTCTCAGCCCCTTGCCGACTGACGAAAATGAAAAGGTTAAGTAATGTCTGAGGTTGGTCCGAAGGCAGGAAAGGAAGGCTGAGAGCAGCTCTCACATGCCCTTGTTGGAAGCGTGAGCTGGTGTAGACTTTCTCAGAGCTACCAGGGGCCCTCACAAATAAACCAGCATTTCCCACTTGATCCAGTGGTTCCCCTGCTAGAAATGTTCTCTAGGGCCGTGTTTGGGCAGTTATGCCAAGATATACACGTACATACACACATGCACATATATCTGTCCCCATAGCATTGTACGTAAGACGAAGAGCTAGGATTAACCCAAGTGTATATTAATTAGGGAGTTAGTTAAATATGTGACAGATATGCAAACGATGGAAAATTACACAGCCATTAGGAAAAGACTAAGGCAGGGGTGCCTGGGCGGCATCTGGCTCTTGGTTTTGGCTCAAATCATGATCCTTGGGTTCGAAGGTTCAGGCCCCGAGGCTACTTGGGATTTTTCTCTCCCTCTCTCCCTCTGCTCCTCCCCAGCTCAAGCTCTCTCTCTTCAAATAAATAAAAAGAAAGAAAGAAAAGAAAGAAAGAAGAAAGAAAGAAAAGAAGAAAGAAACCCAATGTGGGGCTTGAACCTACAACCCTGACATCAAGAGTCACATGTTCCACCAACCGGGGCAGCCAGGCTCCCCCAAAGTATAACCCTAAATGGAAAAAAGAGAACCTTTTAAATGTCGTATCTTCTATCTCTGTGCGATAAATAAAGTGAGGTTACGGAGACAATTTCCAGAAGGGAATTTTAAGAACTATGAACAGAAGTTACCTCTGGGGAATCCTCAACCATTTACATTTTACCAGAAGCATGTATTACTTTCATATTTTAAAATATTAAAAATATCATGTTATGTTTTGCTTTCACCTTTTATATATTTAACAAACGTTATTTGTGTCGGGGCGCTTGGATGGCTCAGTTGCTTAAGCATCTGACTCTTGATCTCGGCTCAGGTCATGATTTCAGGGTTTGTGAGTTCGAGCCCCGCGTCGGGCTCCCTGCTTGCCCCCCCCCCCCCCCGACTTCTCCTTCCCTCTATTTCTCTGCCTCTCTCTGTCCCAGAACAAATAAATAAAACTTTGAAAGAATATATTATCTGTGTCGGCAATGGGGGAGGCTCTGCATGTGTGTGTGTGGGCAGAGGCTATATGGGAAATCTCTGTACCTTCCACTCAGTTTTGCTGTGGATGTAAAACTTCTCTAAAAAATAAAGGCTATTTAAAACTAAAGAGTAAAAAAATATATTTGCATATTTTCCTGCCCAAGAAATTTCATAAAACCCAACACAAAGGCAGTTAAGGCTGCCTTTGAAAGAAAGAGATGAGACCTTGGACTTGGGGTTTCTTTAGTACGAAAACACTTCTGGAAGGAAGTGAAACTCCCAGCCAAGATAGAGCAGGGACACTTCCTGCTTTTCTGTACCGAGGGAACTTCTGTTCTTAAAGGGGCAGGAGGACAGTTACTAAGACTATGACGCTCATAATCCTAAAGCAAATGGACTGTAGACAGGTCAGCCACAGGCCTCCTTTCTAGAATGCAATCCAAGCACATCGAGTGCAGGCAGCCAGCCTACCACATGACCAATGAAGAGCCGTCCCAGCTACAGAAGCTGGGTCTTAGATGTTTTCCCGTAAAATGCGAGCACAACGCTACCTTTTGGTGAATCGATTCATATTTTCAGAGGAGCTGCTGTTTGAATCTCCTGGCGATGTGTGTAGGTGCCTGAATATTCACGTATTGCATTTCTCAAAGCAGAAGCACCTGTAGCCAGGTTGAACCACCATAAAAAGGTACATTTGTACAGAGGCTTCATTTTTGTTTTAAAGTTTATTTATTTTTTATTGTTTGAAAACAATTTTTTTAATGTGTATTTATTTTTTTTGAGAGAGACAGAATGTGAGTGGGTTAGGGGCAGAGAGAGAGGGAGACACAGAATCCGAAGCAGGCCCCAGGCTCTGAGCTGTCAGCCCAGAGCCCCACACGGGGCTTGAACTCACGAGCCGTGAGATCATGACCTGAGCTGAAGTCAGACGCTCAAACTGACTGAGCCACCCAGGCGCCCACTTTATTTATTTATTTATTTTGAGAGAGAGAGAGAGAGAGAGAGAGAGAGACAGAGAGAAAACAAGTGGGGGAGGGGCAGGGAGCGAGGAAAGAACCCTAAGCAGGCTCCACGCTGTCGGTGCAGAGCCTGATGCGGGGCTCGAGTGCACGAACCCTGAGATGGTGACCTGAGCGAGATCAAGAGTCAGACGCTTATCCGACTGAGCCACCTGGGCACCCCCAGGTGTTTCATTTTTAAATGTTGCCATCACTTTGCACCTGCCAGCTCATTCCTGCCTCCTGGGTGCGGGAAGGCAGCTGGCACCCCGTCTACAAATGAAGAGACAGGGCACACGGTAAGGGACTGGTCCAAGGTCTCTGGGCATGTAGTGAGGCCAGAAGCAGGTCCCAAGCCTGGCAGGCTGGCTTTTGCCTGGGGCCCCGGCTGGGAGGAGCCGTGGTTTCCTGGGGTTTCATCATCCGTCCACCCGTTTATATGCAAGTAACTCTCCGCTGACTCCTCCTATGCCTGCCTAGACAGCTCGGTGCCCATGGAGCCATGGGGTGAAGGTCCTAAAGGGGGGGGGGTGCCACGTGGGTCTCGCGAGGATGGGGAGGCCCGGGAAAGCGGGTGAGGAGGCCGGACAGAAGTCTGGCCGCCCTGTCAGCCTCTCGGTGCCCCACCTGGCTACCTCAGCTGGCCTCACGGGGAGGGAGAAGGAGCCCCACAGTGGGGGAGGGGACGAAGCACCTTCACAGCCCATCCCCTTCTTTCCCAATTATCAGGCTCATCGGATAATGGCTTTGGTGGAAAGCAGCCTCACACCTCACACACCCTGTCACCGTGGTTCCTGCCATTCCGATGCCCTGGGGGAAGCACCGAGAAGGCTTGGACGCCCTTGCCCCCCCCAGAGGGCTGTGTGCTCTCCTCGTCCTCTCCCACTGCTGTCCCCCACGCCGAGCAGGGCTGCTAGATGTAGCCAAAATCCCGCTCCGCTGGAATTTCAGACGAATGACAAACACTTTCGAGTGCGTTACCCCATGCAATATTTGAGACGTAGTTAAAAAATTATGATTTATCTGAAATTCCACTTTAACTAGGACTCCTGTGTTTTGTCTGGTAGCCTTACCTTGAGGGGGGAAACTGAGACCCTTTCCCAAAATCGATCGTCACTTCAGCTCTCTGTCCATCCAGATCTACCCAAACACAGACACACATGGGCCTTGGTAAGTCTCAGGCCTCAAGGCTCTGGCCTGGGGTCTCTTGGCAGCCCAGCCCCAGCTGGGTCCTCGCCTGGGGGAGGGAGGAGGAAGAGGGGAGGGGGATCAGGGAGGGGCAAGGAGAGAGGGTGGGGGGTTCAGAAGAGAACAGCATTGGAGGCGGTGGCTGAGAGCTCAGCCCGGAAGAGACTAGTCAACAAACTCTAAGGGCACATGGGAGCCACGAACATGATAAATGCTCCTTCAGAGCCTGGAACTGGTCGGCCAGTAGGGCCCTGCATTCAGACCAGAAGAGCCCCCTGCCAAGAGGAGGAAGCAGAAAGACTTCCCTGAACTCCCCAAGGCCTGGCAAGGTCAATGCATTTAGCTGAGGCTCCTCCCCTGCAGAGGCTGGCCTCAGCCCTCAGCTCCTGGTGGCTGCACAAAGGCAGGATTCAGAACCGGGAGCAACACGGAGCCGGCTCCTGGGGACACACTCGGCCCTTCAGGGTCTCATTCAGCAGAGAATCCACCGAGTGCCAGGCAGCGTGCTGACGTGACAACATGGCGCCCGGGCCTGCAGACTGTTTACAATCAACCTGATTGACGTTTCATTCACATGAAACAGAGTGCATTCATTTTACGCGTGCTTTCCACGGGGGCTGACAGCCGTGTATGGCGGTGTAACCACCCTCCCGGATGAGATACAGAATGTTTCCATCAGCCCCGGAAGTTCCCTGTCTGGCAGCCATTTTAGAGACTTGTGCTTAAATGTGACCTGAGGTGGGAAGCTGTCTCCACTCCCTGAGGCAGAATGCTATCCTCACACCCCCAGGCCTCTGGAGGAAAGCCTTCTGTGGCGACATTTGTCCCTGTTGCCATTTGTTTGTTCCCTGCCACTCTCCCAGTCGGGCTGGCTCTCCTCAGTGGTGGGCCTGGGCTGGTTTCCCTCTGCATCTCCAATGCATAACAGCAAGGGGCCTGAAAGAACGCTTGTTGAATGCTTACCCAAGAACTATACTGGGGCAGAATTCCAGCCCTGAATCACGAAAAGTAGGGAGATTGTTATTATCATTATTTTTGAAGGTTTGTTTATTTTTGAGAGAGACAGAGAGTGAGCAGGGGAGGGGCAAAGGGGGGAGACACAGAATCCGAAGCAGGCTCCAGGTTCTGAGCTGTCAGCACAGAGCCCGACACGGGGCTCAAACTCACCACCCGTGAGATCATGACCTGAGCCGAAGTCAGACGCTTAACTGACTGAGCTACCCAGGCGCCCCGGGAGATTCTTATTAATCCAGAGAGCTCCTCTTTCAAAATAGGTACAGATATGGGGCAGCTTCCCCTCTCTTCCGTGGCCTTGCTTGCCTCAGGTTGCTGAATCTGTCAAAAACTCTATTGTGAGCCCTTGTGGGAAGAAGAACCCAAGAGCCCTTCTTGCTAGACCTCCGGGGTGGTCAGAAGGCTCAACCCAACCTCACCACTGCAGTGTCAGTGGATGGTACCTTGATGAGGGACTAGTCAAGGTATTTCTCATTCAATCTTCAGAACAACGTAACACAGGAGGATTGAGGTGAGAACTAGTATGCTTACCCCCACTTTATAGAAGGGACCCAGGTTACCTAACTTGTCCCAAGTGCCATTTTGAGTGGGTAGGAGCTGGGATTTGAACCCAGGCAGTCTCAGGCTTGAGGTGCCTCACTTCTCGGGCCCCTACCAAGTTTGAGAGAAGAATCTGGGAGAGAGTTGGAAGATTTTTTTTTTTTTTCTGGTTTTGTTTTGTTTTAATTGCCTGGCTTGTTTCCTCTGAAATGTACAATTATTATATGACATAATTACATGAAAACACGATAGATATGACATATGATCATAGAGTAATCAGAGAACTGATCATGCCTCTGAAAATTGGAAGGGAATGTTCGGGGGGGGGGGGGGGGAAGCCCAAATTGAGAAATGCCACTAACAGCTGTTCTTTTTAGGAAATTAAATTGATTTGTTTTCTTCTCAAAGACTTTCCACTTCCTGAAAAAATGTATCCTGTTTGCTGTGTGCCCAAAGGCAAAGTTTGTGCTTGTGATGACACCCCCAGATAGGCCCGATGTCCTCAAAACAAAAGGCTAGGCCATCAGGCGTCAGCAGTTTTTTTCTACCCACTGCACTCCTCCCCCCACCGCCACTTTGCCGTCCAGGATATCCAGGTTTGTAACCCAAACTTGACATTTCCACTTACCCCTAAGTCATCCACCCTTCCCCGTTTCCCCCCACCAACATACCTCTCACCTCTTCTCCAGGAGCCCCTCCCCACTGTGCCCCTGGAGTGTTGTTGCAACAGCTTCCTCTAGGGGGTGCTCTCGCCCTGCTCTGGAGTCACACGGCCCAGGGTCGGCTTCATGGGTGGGCAACCTGTGTGGTCACACAGGGGCCTGCGCTCAGGAGGGCCCCAGGCTTGGTTTAATGTCCTGCTGCTGCCGTGGGGAAATGTAACCAGTTCTGAAGGAGGGCTCACAAACTACGTAGCCGGTCCCAATTCTGACACTGAGAAACGATAGGACTGTAAGATACGGGTCATGGCCAAGGGCTTGGAACGGGTGGGATGCGTGGAAGTAATCAATAAATGGAACCTATCAGGCTCCCTGTGTCATGTGTGAGGAAACAGGGGCCCAGTGACTTGATCAGCAGCACACAGCCGTCACGTGACAGAGGTGACGCAACTCACTTTCACTTCCCGTGAGAATGTGAACTTTCCTACGTAGCCCCGGCTCTCAGCACGTGGTCACATCCGCTCCTAGCCTATTAACCCTGTGACAGTACTCAAGGCTCGCCCATACCTCTCTCTCCATTCCTTTTTCACAAGCCTTGAAAAGTAAGCAGAGCACCGAGCTGGGACTTTTCACATTGGATCAATGAGGACAGAGTAAGCCAGTGCCTAGCCCGAAGGCCCAAATCCAACACAGGCGTTGCTGAGACAAAGACGGCGACATCAGAGAGGGGCGCGCCATGAGCCTGTTCGTCACGCCTGTTTCTCTCCGGTCTTGAGCCACAACCCTCCTTCCTCTGCAAAAGAGGCTGACCCACGCCAGCCGGAGGAAAGGCTGCTTCTGTGGGGCCATGGGGAGAGGGGCGGTCTTGACCTTTCCTGTGGCTCGCGGATTGCACTACAGGGAGCGGGGGAGGTAGGTCCCGACGCTACCAAGAGCAGCTTTTCATGGTCCCGCAACACTGAGAGTTCAGCGCCCCGATTTCTGGTGGCGGCAATGGGACAGCGCTACTGCTGAGGCCAGAGTGGAGCAGTCAGTCCCTTAAGCACACACTCACGCGTGTTGCACCGGCGCTGATGCCCTGCTCTTGGGGAAGAAGCTGGTGGGGGGCAAGCAGGAGGGGGAGAGAATGGTATCTTGCCCTTGGGGATTAGGCTGACTGATGCGGAGCATTACGGCCGCAGGAAGTGCTAAAACCCACGGATCATGACAACTCGGGGGAGAAAGCCCGGGCCTAGAAAGATGGAGAAAAAAGAGGCCTCCCGCGCCCCCTCTCACCCCCCACCGGAGCTGGAATGTGCCCTGAGACTTGAAGGAGGAGGAGGCCTAATTGCCTGCTCAGCTCTTCGACAACCGTTACAGTTGCCATACGTTTCTCAACTTAAGCAACACAAATGTATTCTCTTACGGTTCCCGAGGTCACAAGTCCCACGCGGGTCTCACCGGGCCAAAGTCAAGGCACTGGAAGGCTGTGTCCCTCTCTGGAGGCTCCAGGGGGCATCTCCTTTCTTGCCTTTAGGCTTACAGAGCCTTCCTTTGTCCTCAAAGCCAGCAATGTTGCCTCTCTCCTGCCCTGTTACGTTTCCCTCCCGTCCTCCTGTTCTGCCTCCCTCTCGCCCGGCTCAGGACCCTTGTGAGAACACTGGCCCCACCTGGGTAATTGAGGCCGCTCCCTACTTCCAGGCCCGCTGACAAGCAGCCTTCGTTCCAGCTGCAACCCGAATTTCCGGTTGCCTGGTCGCCCAGACATTCACGCGTTCCAGGGACTAGGATGCGGACTTCTCTAGGGGGGAACCGTTATTCTGCCCACTGTACCCATTTTATAGATTACTTACCCTGTGGCCTTCAGCAATTTGTTCCCGTCCCTCTGAGCCTGAGCCTTCTCGTCTGTACAAACAGTAAGGCCCACCCTGCCATTTCACAATGTTGCCCCGAGAATTTAATGAGAGGACCCGTAAAAATGTTTGAAAAATGGTAAAACCCTATGTCAGCACAGGGGCTCTTGTTGGGTGAAGACAGCGGGGATGTGATGGGTTGCGAGTGCCTGGTGCACCCTGGAAGGTTCCCTAAGATGGCCCGTCTCCGGTGGTGCACGTCTGTCCCAAGGCCGTATTCGCTGGTGTCATGCTGGCAGCCTGAAATCAGCCATTGTGGGAGGATTTACACCGCGGACACCTGCAAACCCCACACATCGCCCCTCCCCAAGAACCAGTCACCAGCGCGTCTGGGTCTATCCCTTTTAAGAAAAACTACCGGGCGGTGCCGGCGCCTGGGTGGTTCAGTCGCTTAAACGTCCTCGACTTCTGATTTCGGCTCAGGTCGTGATTTCAAGGGTGTGAGATTGAGCCCGAAGTCGGGCTCCGCACTGTCAGTGCAGAGCCTGCTTGGGATTCCCTCCCTCACCCTCCCCCTCTGCCACTCCCCTGCTCACGCCCTCGTTCTCTCTCTCAAGATAAATAAGTAAACTTTAAAAGAAAAACTACCTGACATGGTTATTATTCCCTTAGAGTAGAGACGAGCAAAGTGAAGTTCGGAGACAGTGAAAAACCTGCCTGGTGTCACACTGTCGGCGAGAGAGTGGCGAGGCCAGCTTGCCACATACTCCAGGCTTTAGTTCCTCCCGCCACACCCGCCCCGCCATGCTACCCCTCCGACCCTGCCTGCCCTGGAGAGCACCGTTAGTCTGACTTCCCGAAGAGAATTATGGGACTTAACAGCATGTTCAAAAACGTAACTGGCACCCCATCCCCCGAGATGACAGAGGGCCATTTTGTGGATGGAGCTCACCCACTCACAGTCGTGGCCTCCGTGTAGTAACCTTTAAATGGACTTGACCTAAATTGTGTTTGGAGCCTCGTACTCCAGAGAATACAACAGCATACAACGGTAATTCTCAGCTGGGGAGGTTTAAAGGGATTTGATACAAATTGCCAGGTAACTCAAAAGTCAAAGTGCCACATGGCTTCCTTTTAGACAACCTGGAAGTGTTTGAAGGTCAGCTAATACAAATGCTTCGTTCAAAAATGAATAAAGTAAATAGCAGGCCGGGATTCTTTGGGAGCAGTTAATGGTGGCAATTTGGGAAAGAGAGAGAGAGAGAACCTGACTCTGTTTTATGCTCAATTTTCATCAGGTTCCTATTCCTCTATCCTGCGCTTTTTCTTTTTCTTTTTCAAAAAAATTTCTTTTAATGTTTCTGTTTGAGAGAGAGAGAGAGACAAAGCGAGAGCCAGGGAGGGGCAGAGAGAGAGGGAGACAGAATCCCAAGCAGGCTCCGAGCTGCCAGCGCAGATCCCGACGCGGAGCTTGAACCCACAAACCGTGAGTTCATGACCTGACCCGAAGTCCTTCACTCAACCGACTAAGCCACCCGGGTGCCCCAAGTGCTAACTTTTTCTTGCCAAGTCTTGGGTTTTATTTTAAATGTGCTCGAGGCATAAGGACCCTTAATCTAGTTAGTGGGTGTGAGGATCCCATTAACACGGGAGCGAACGTTGCACATCGAACAATGGCTATCAGGCCTGGCTGTTCACTGGGAGCACCCGGGGATCTTTCCAAACTCCAGCCGCCCATGTGGTATCCAGACCACTTGATCAGAACCTGGGGCGGGGCCCTGGCAACCGCACGAGCCCATTAAACTCCCAAGTGGCTTCCAGGCAGCAAAGGTAAGAGCCTCCTCCCCAGAGTTTACTTTCCTCACTCTCCCTTCGCATTGCCGTTTCTTGGCTTTTCTGTTGTTTATTAGGAGCACTTGGGAAAAGCTTAGTATCCACTTACCACCAGAGGCCCTGGCTCCGAAGGAGGTGAAAGGCCTTAGGGCTTTTTTTTTTTTTTTTCTAGATGGTTCAGGGATTAAGTTAAAGCCCCACACCTAGAAAACCTGTTCTCCCAGCCTCGTGTGACATCACCAGGAGCCAATAAAGAACTTCCACTTGAGTTGACCAATGTCTAAATGGATGAGACTTAGACACAGCTGGACAAACCTTGCAGGATTAGGACCCCCCCCCCCCAAAAACTTGTGTGGTTTTTAATGAGACAGAGTCCACTGTCCGCTTTGCACTAGATGCACCCTTTCATGAGCTTGGTTCCAACACGTTGGCCCCGAGGCTGTCGTGCCACTTGGAGGAAAATTGGAGTCCACAGGCAGGTAAGAAGCCTGGTTTCAGGGCAAACAATGAGCGCTCCACACCCTGAGCTCTCTGTGAAGGGAAACCCAAAGCTTTAGGCAGAGTGTTGCTGTCCCCTACCGGCCGTGAGTGGTGTTGACTCGCCAGAAAGAGTCGCATGCCCCCTGGTGGCGGTAAACCCCCCCAGCTGGACCATCTCCTGCACTAGCCTGGCCTTAGCAGAAAGGGCTTTGCCCTCAAATGTATCAGATGGGGTAATGAGACCAGGGAGATGCGCTCCCCTGGTAGTTTATGGGATCTCTGGACCGTGTTCGTGTGAATCCTAAATGAGCCTTCCTTTAAAAAAAAAATGTTTATTTATTTTTGAGAGAGAGAAAGAGAGAGAGAGAGCCCAGGCGCACAAGCCGGGGAGGGGCAGAGAGGGAGGCAGACCCAGAATCCAGAGCAACGCTCCAGGCTCCGAGTTCTCAGCACAGAGCCCGACGCGGGGCTCGACCCCATGAACCCCGAGACCATGACCTGAGCCGAAGCCGGACGCTTCATCGACTGAGCGGCCCAGGCGCCCCGCGAGCCTTCCCTTTGTACTGTTTTCCCTTCAACTTTGCTCGGAGGGACATCGTTAGAAACACGCTCATTCGGTTTCAAGATGCTGCCCTCAGTTATCTCTGAAATCGCCGAAAAGGTTAATGTGCGCATCATTTATACAATAATGGTGTTATTGGGGATAATTCGTGATAGCCATATTTATCAGATCACCTTCCAGAATTTTAGCCCCAATTTTTTTTTTTAAACAACTGCGAGCTAAGATTTACCCTGTGCGACACTGTGGGTGTGAATAAGCTGTGGTCCGGGCCCTCAAGGGATTCGCAGTCTTGTCGGGGAGGGAGGCGGAACGACCGTGACCGGGACAGAACGAGCAAGTACCGCCATGCAAAGTGCTGTCGAATGTGGACATGGAAATCCTTGACTGTGGCTGTGGGACTTGGGCGATGTTTAGACCAGCGGTTCTCAGCGCCGGTCCCCGACGGGCAGCCGCAACACCACCTGGGCACTAGTTAGAAATGCGGATTCTCGGGCTCGCCCCGGACGGTTTTAATCAGCCCTCCGGGCGGCGCACAGGCCCAAGTTGAAGATTCGGTGCCTCAAAGAGAAGATGGCTACGAGAGAGAAAGAGGGCCCCCAAACACGTAGTACTTTTATAATTAAGGGATGGCGGGAGGGCATTTATACTACTGATCCCTTACATTTGTGCTGTGATTTACCCCCTAGTATCTCATTTGGCCTTTACAGCAATGGGACAAGAGACAGAGAAGGGAGTGCAAGAAGTTTAGGTTTGGGGGCAAGAAGCGTTGGGTACGAATCCTCACTGTTGGGGGGTTTAGACAGGAGACATATACTTTGGTGGGTTGTTCCTCACCAAATGGCTATTATTTCTATATGTTATTTCTATGATCCCCTGTTGCCCATGAGAAAACCCACGCTCGACTGGGGATGGGAGGCTGCTGCTTGGGTTTCAGGAGACTCTCAGTCCTGGGCTGGTGTCCTCACCCCACATTTTTTTTTTTAAGTTTTTAAATTTGTCTTTGAGAGAGACAGAGAGAGAGCACAAGCAGGGGAGGGGCAGAGAGATAGGGACAGAGGATCGAAAGCGGGCTCCGTGCTGTCAGCACAGAGCCGGATGTGGGGCTCCAACTCACAAACCATGAGGTCATGACTTGAGCCGAAGTTGGACGCTTAACTGACTGAGCCACAGTCACTTAAGGCGCCCCTTCACCCTACAGTTTCCCCAACAGATGCCTTCTCGCTGCTTATAGATTGGTTAGCATTTCTGGGTTTTACCATATGTGGGACTGTGGGGGCCTCCATTGGTTTGGTGTGAAAATGGCAGCCACTGAGGCAGAGCCGGAACAGATGGAATTGAAAATCCAGAAGTATCAAGGGGCGCCTGGGTGGCTCAGTCGGTTGAGCGTTCAACTCTTGAATTCGGCTCAAGTCATGATCCCAGGGTCGTGGGATGGAGCCCCTCATTGGGTTTCATGCTGAGCGTGGAGCCTGCTTAAGATTCTTTCTCTCCCTCTGCCCCTCTCCCCTGCTGGTGCTCTCTCTCTCTCGAATTTAAAAATAAAAATAAAAAAAAAAATAGGTTCTCTCTCCACCTCTTCCCCCACTCGCACGTTCTCTGTCTCCCTACAGCTAAATAAATAAATAAATAAACAAACAAATAAAAGAGTTATTGAGAAAGCTAAGTCGCACGTAAACACTGGTGAACATCTTACTTTCTCCTCCAAACAAGTCACTTTTGGGGAACAGATGTACATAAACCCTCCCCTCTTTTTCCCAAGTCTAAGGACAAAAATGGGCAACTTTTGATAACCTATGGCTATTGGATAGAGACTTGGACTCTTTTAAGAATTTACTAGGGGCACCTGGGTGGCTCAGTTGGTTGAGTGTCCGACTTTGGCTCAGGTCATGATCTCACAGTTCGGGGGTTTGAGCCCCACGTCAGGCTCTGTGCTGACAGCTCGAAGCCCGGAGCCTGCTTCTGATTCTATGTCTCTTTCCGCCTCTCTCTCTCCCCCTCCCTCGCTCATGCTCTCTCTCAAAAATAAATAAGTGTTAAAAACAATTACAAAAAAAAAAAAAAAGAATTTAGTATATTTTTCCCTTATACGTGTAGCACAAAAACTGGAAAAGGGGTCCCAGCATGGGGTGGGCAGACACCAGGGACCTGCTAAACCTCCTACAGTGGACAGGACACCCTCCCCCCCCCAAAGAATTATCTAGTCCAAAATCCCTGGAGGGGCAAGGTTGGGAAACCCCACCCTACGGTATCTCACTGTCACCCCAAAGTCAACGTGTTGGAACACAATATTGCTTCTCCCCAAGCTTGCCTGTTTCTACAGTTGTTTCCTCCCTGTCACCCCAACTTTGTCAGGCCAAAGGCTTTAGTGTTGCCTCGAAGCCTGCCTGAATGTTGCTCCATAAATCCATTCAGTCTTCACAGTGTGCAGATTGTTGCCTTACAACGTGCGTCTGATTCATGCCTTCTCGTCCTCACCAGCCCTAGCCAGGCATCACTCCCCATTGCGATTTGTCCAGGGTCATCTCTGCTGGGTCTGTGCTTCCGGAATTCAGGAAGCCTCGTGTCCAGATGGTGCCCCATGGGTGGAATACTACGGAGAAAGAACTCTGGCTCAACACAAACACAAATTTCTAATTATTAAATGAAAACATATACATAAAATTTAAATGCATTGTTGGGGGCGCCTGGGTGGCTCGGTTGGTTAAGCATCAGGTTCTTGACTTTGGCTCAGGTCATGATCTCACAGTTCATGGGTTCAAGCCCCACATCCGGCTCTGTACTGACAGGGCGGAGCCTGCTTTGGATTCTCTCTCTCCCACTCTCTCTGCCCTTCCCCCACTCATGCACATGCGGGCATGCACACAGACACACACACACACACACACACACACACATTCTATCTCTTTCTCAAAATAAACTTAAAAATGTATCTTTGAACATGTATGTTACTATGGCAGATTTTATCTGAATTAAACGTGCTTCATGAAGGAAGGATCAATATACTGACATAAATTTTAAACTTTCTTTTGGAAGTTCCACTCAAACATCTTTGTTATGTACTTCTTACCCCTTAATTTGTTCATATATCTGTCAAACAGTAAGTCCTATCAAGATCACAGGTGGTTTGTGGGTTATCACAGCCTGTGAGGTGGAGCTATTTTCTGCTCCTTCCCTCCACTGGTTTTTCTCTCTCACCCCAGCCTTGCTTCTTCTCTGACCTGCACACTCACCCCGTCCTCCCAGTTCTTTCTTCTCTTGCTCACCAGCTTACACAGCAGATACCTGTTCACCTTTAGCCACTTTTTAGTGTATGCGCTGAACCAGAAGAAGAAATACCTCTGAGGGCATCTTCAGGATTTTGTCTTTCTTTTTTGTTTTGTTTTCATTTATTTATTTTATTTATTTATTTTTTGTGTGAGAGAGAGCACACATGCACGCTCACAGGGTAGAGAGGGGTAGAGGGAGAGAATCCCAAGAAAGCTCCCTGCTCAGTGCAGAGCCCGACTCGGGGCTCCGTCCCAGGAACTGTGAGATCACGACCTGAGCTGAAACCAAGAGTCAGACGCTTAAATGACTGAACCGCCCAGGTGCTCCTGGGATTTTTGTCTTTTTTGTGTTTTCTTTTTGATGAGATGATGCTTTTTAGTGACTCTGCTGTTATAAAATGGAGGGTAGAAAAAACATTTAAAGGGAAATAGAGAAATTGCTGTGGCATGCAATTTCCTCAGAATTTCTTTATTTAAAATAGGTAAATGATTTTAAATAAACAAATTCTTCATTAAATAAAAATGAGATGTTGTGGCATCTCGTGTTCCTAATTTCTTTATTTTAAATTTCATTCAATTAGTATGTTCTTTTTAAGTTTATTTATTTTGTGTATGTGAGAGAGAGAGAGCTCAAGCACAAGCAGGGGAGGGGCAGAGAGAGAATCCCAAGCAGGCTCCTCACTGTCAGCGACGGGCCTGACTTAGGGCTTGAACTCACAAACCATGAGCTGAGATCAAGAGTTGGATGCTTAACAATATTAATTCTTCCAATCCATGGGCACGGAATGTTTTCCCATTGCTTTGTATCTTCTTCAATATCCTTCATAAGCTTTCTATAGTGATCAGCATACGGATCTTTGACATCTTTGGTTAGGTTTATTCCTAGGTATTTTATGATTCTTGGTGCAGTTGTGAATGGGATCAGTTTCTTTATTTGCCTTTCTGTTGCTTCATTGTTAGTGTATAAGAATGCAACTGATTTCTGCACATTAATTTTGTATCCTGAGACTTTGCTGAATTCATGTATCAGTTCTAGCAGACTTTTGGTGGAGTCTATTGGGTTTTCCATGTATATTATCATGTCATCTGCAAAAAGTGAAAGCTTGACTTCTTCTTTGCCAATTTTGATGCCTTTGATTTCCTTTTGTTGTCTGATTGCTGGTGCTAGGACTTCCAATACTATGTTAAACAACGGCAGTGAGAGTGGACATCCCTGCCGTGTTCCTGATCTCAGGGGGAAAGCTCTCAGTTTTTCCCCATTGAGGATGATATTAGCTGTGGGCTTTTCATAAATGGCTTTTATGATGTTTAAGTATGTTCCTTCTATCCCAACTTGCAACAAAACTAAAAGGCAACTGACGGAATGGGAAAAGATATTTGCAGATGACATATCGAACAAAGGGTTATATCCAAAATCTATAAAGAACTCACCAGGGGCACCTGGGTGGCTCAGTTGGTTAAGCGTCTGACTTTGGCTCAGGTCATGATCTCACAATTCGTGGGTTCGAGCCCCGCATTGGGCTCTGTGCTGACAGCTCAGAGCCTGGAGCCTGCTTTGGATTCTGTGTCTCCCTCTCTCTCTCTGCCCCTCCCCTGCTCACACTGTCTCTCTCTGTCTCTCAAAAATAAATAAATGTAAAAAAAAATAACTAAAAAAAACCTCACCAAACTCCATACGAAAAAGCAAATAATCCAGTGAAGAAATGGGCAGAAGACATGAATAGACACTTCTCTAAAGAAGACATCCAGATGGCCAACAGGCACATGAAAAAATGCTCAACGTCACTCCTCACCAGGGAAATAAAAATCAAAACCACACTCAGATATCACCTCACGCCAGTCAGAGTGGCTAAAATGAACAAATCAGGAGACTATAGATGCTGGCGAGGATGTGGAGAAACGGGAACCCTCTTGCACTGTTGGTGGGAATACAAACTGGTGCAGCCGCTCTGGAAAACAGTGTGGAGGTTCCTCAAAAAAAATTAAAAATAGACCTACCCTATGACCCAGCAATAGCACTGCTAGGAATTTGCCCCAGGGATACAGGAGTGCTGAGGCATAGGGGCACTTGTACCCCAATGTTTATAGCAGCACTTTCAACAATAGCCAAATTATGGAAAGAGCCTAAATGTCCATCAACTGATGAATGGATAAAGAAGTTGTGGTTTATATATACAATAGAATACTACTTGGCATTGAGAAAGAATGAAATACGGCCCTTTGTAGTAACATGGATGGAACTAGAGAATGTTATGCTAAGTGAAATAAGTCATACAGAGAAAGAAAGATACCATGTGGTTTCATTCTTATGTGGACCCTGAGAAACTTAACAGAAGACCATGGGGGAGGGGAAGGGGAAAAAAAAAGTTACAGAGAGGGAAGGAGGCTCTTAAAAACTGAGAATAAACTGAGGGTTGATAGGGGGTGGGGGAGAGGGGAAAGTGGGTGATGGGCATTGAGGAGGGCACCTGTTGGGATGAGCACTGGGTGTTATATGGAAACCAATTTGACAATAAATTTCATATTAAAAAAAAAGAGTTGGATGTTTAACTGACTGAGCCACCCAGATGCCCCCTAAGTATCTTAACATCTACTGACCAGTCATTAATGACCATCTTTATCAATATATAGATACTTCTCCGCATGTATCTGTATGTATATATTTTACATACATGTACGCATATCTTAGTGTTTCCAATGCAAACAGTATCGCTAGCGTATCCAGTCTTGGTTGGATCTGGTTTGCTGATTTAATGGTGGAAATTCTTTCAAGATTAGAGACTAACCGCTTTAGTCATTCCCACTGGATTTAATATCTTCAAAACTACAATATTCCTTAAGTCACTAGAGAGCACGCTCAGCCACAGCAAAGATTAGTATCATGTCTCTTTTCAGTTCGAGTACTAAAATTATCCTTTATATGGCTAATAATGTTTTAGAAATGAATATTAACCACTTCATCCTATACTAGAGAATTTGGTGTGTTCTCATTTTTATAGTTTCATTATTTACTGCTTCTGAATTATAATCTGCTTTATTGTCACTTCTCTCTTTAGAAGCAATAATGTTCCTTCTGGAGACCTAGTGCGCCCAGTTCAAGGAGCCAATCAGGGGGCAATAAAGGCCTCAAGGCATGTGGCCTAAATTATTTTTTTTTCTGCTTTTAAAACACAAAAATCCAGGACACCCGAGTGGCTCAGTGTGTTAAGCATCCGACTTGATCTTGGCTCAGATCATGATCTCACAGTTCTGAGTTTGAGCCCTGAGTCAGGCTCCTCCCTGATAGCGTGGAGCCTGCTTGGGATTCTGTCTCTCCCTCTCTCTGCCCTTCCCCTGCTCTCTCTAAATAATAAGTAAATAAACTTAAAAAACCACACACAATTCATATCAGAATAGTAACTGTCAACATATATCTGGAAACACTTCCACGGGCTCACTAGCGTGGCTGACTCTCTATCAGGCCTTCACATCAGCAGTTCCAAAGAGGAAGAGAGAAGAGTAAATTCAACAGTTGCCTTGCAAAAAAAAAAAAAAAAAAAAAAAAGGAATCCATGGTCTAATAAGTTGGGACACAGTGTAATATCGCTCCCTCTTGGAGATCACAATGCCTATTAGAAATACTATAATGGGGTCCCTGGGTGGCTCAGTTGGTTGAGTGTCCAGCTCTTGATTTTGGCTCAGGTCAAGATCCCAGGGTAGTATGATCAAACCCTGTGTCAGGCTCCACACTGAGGGTGGAGCTTGCTTAAGATTCTCTCTCTCTCTCTCTCTCTCTCTCTCTCTCTCTCTCTCCCCCTCTCCCCCCTCTCTCTCTCACTCTGTCCCAGTCCCTTCTCTTTCTCTCTCTCTACAACAAAACCAACCAACCAACAAAGAAATAGTATAATGACCAAGCAGCTCCCAAACTTATTTGACCTCAGGAACATTTTTGGTGGAGTACTTACTAACGTGGTTATGGGGCTAACTTGGGGAGATTTTGCTCAGAATGCTGCCACAGCACCTGCAAACCTGCTGATACAGTCAGGAACCACCTTCTGGGGGCCTGATTTCAGACTTGCTGTATTTGTTTATGGACTGTCACATGGTCTCTATATACGGTTTGTAGTCAACTTACTTCTGTTTCATGATATCTTCCCTTGGTTCCTTCTTTGTCTATGCTTTACCTGCTTTGAAGCACAGCCCAACATTCAGATAAGAATGCAAATAATTCTTGCCCAGGCTCAGAGCCCCATGGAGTCAGCATCATGGCCTCCGAGATTGTTGGCGCTGTATGGTACCCAAGACACAACCGGCATGCTTGCTCCTGGGAGTGGGAAGGTGGGAAATGGAGAGGGAAGAAGTCCTTCCCCCCTCCATAGATGCTGCAGTGTGACATTTGACAGTGTGACCTCCTACTCACACCACATCTGTCCTGGTGTGCAGCTCGACAAGTCTCTCTAAACATTCATTCATTCATTCAATCACTTGAAAACTATTTCTTGAGAATACTTATTGTGTATCAGGCATAGTAATGAATATTAAGGACAGAGTCATGGGCAAAAGGCACCTTCCCTCATCTCTGAAGCCTACAGTCCAAAGGAACACCCATGTGTTAATACCACTCCATCCATTTCACTATTATCTACCCAACAAAACTTGTGATAAATGCTAAGATGATATATAAGGGGGCACCTAAGTGAAATTTGGAAATTAGGGGAAAGCCTCTGTAAGAGACATTTAACCACTTCCTGTAGGAGGAGCAGGAATTAGCTAAGTGAAGTCTGGAGGAAGTGGTGACTCAGGGCACTAGTGTGTGTATAGGTGCTGAGGCAAGAGAATTTGGTGTGTTCTCAGTATGAACCAAAGGCTAGTGATGAGGGTACTTCGAGCAGAGGCTGGAGGGGCAGGCAAACGGGAGGTCACAGAGGCTCTTCTGCATCTTGTTCAGGAGTTAAGATTTCAACCTTAATTCAGAAGTCACACCTTTTACAAGAATCACTCTGGCAGTTGGAACTGAATTGGAGGGACCAGAACGGAGATCCAGAAGGCAATGGGAAATGCTGACTGGGATAAGGGGTGCCGATGATGGAAATGGAAGATGGATGGGAGAGAAATTTAGGAGGTCAAATCAAGAGTACTTGATAAATGGTTACGTGTGACGGGTGCCAGGGTGGTCCAGTCGGTTCAGCATCCAGCTCTTGATTTCGGCTCAGGTTATGATCTCACGGTTTGTTGAGTTGGAGCCCTGCATCAGGCTCTGTGCTGACAGCGCGGAGCCTGCTTAGGATTCCCTCTCTCCCTGCCTCTCCCCTGCTCACACACACACACACACACACTCTCTCACTCAAAATAAATAAGTAAAACTTAAAAAAAATAAACATATAAATGGTTGCCGGTGGGAGGGACATGGTAGAGTCAACGAGCTTCAGATTTTTGGCTTTTGGCAACTGCATTTGGGGCTTTTCCTGCAAAAGCCCAGACATTGCTCTTGATCGTCCGTGATCCTCTGGTGTTATCATAACTAGGGACTTATCCCCAGAACAGTACAGGTATAATGTCAGAGGAGAAGAATACTGGGACAATATGACAGAGGGGTCTTTTCTCTCGACCCCCAGAAATGTATTTCCCACAGGAAAGAAGCAAAAAAACCTCCAACAGTTTCCCGATGACAATATTCTGCTATCATAATTGGCGTTTTGGTTTTTGTTTTTCTGTTAATATCTTACCTATTTGAAATCTAGTCTCTTCTCTTTGTGCACTGGAGGGACGTTTATTTTTTATAATTATTTTTTTTAAGTTTATTTATTTATTTTGAGAGAGAGTGTGTGAGTGGGGGAGGGGCAGAAGTGGGGGGGAAAGAGAATCCCAAGCAGGTCCTGAGCTGCCAGCTCAGAGCCCGACACAGGGCTCAAAACCACAAAACTGTGAGATCATGACCTGAGTCATAACCAAGAATCAGACGCTTAACCGACCAAGCCACTCAGGCACCCCTGGGGGGACATTTATGAAGACCATTTTCCATTCGGGGTCATTGGCACAGGAAGTCCTGAGATGTCCACTTCAGGTTCAAAACAGTTATCTGTTGCCCTGTATCCTCCAAGACTATGTGATTGTTGAGTAAGACACGGGGCTTCATCAAGTCCCCCATTCCCTAAAAGCACTCAAGGGCAGAGAGGAAGAGAACACAATTGTGTGACCTTCTTTTGTACTCATTGGAAATAATGGATACTATTATGGCTTTAAGTTCAAGGATAATGACAGTGGAAACCTGGCCATATCACCATAATAGCTTTATTAACAGCTGGGAGGGAAATTGCCTATTCTTTCTTCAACTATCATAAAAGACTTTCCCATTCACAAGGACTTTTTCAATTTTCATGGAATTCGAAGTCATTGTTAAAGAAGAAAAGCCATGGCTGTTATGGGTTGAGTTGTGTCCCCTGACCTGCCACAAATTTTATGTCTAAGCCCTAACCCTCAGTACCTCTGAATGTGACCTCTTTTGTAAATAGGGCTATTGTAGATGTTATTAGTTAGGATAAAGCCACATTGGAGTAGGGTGGAACCCTTAATCCAATATGACTGATGCCCATATAAGAAGAGGAGGGAGGAGCGCCTGGGTGGCTCAGTTGGTTGAGCATCCGACTTTGGCTCAGGTCATGATCTCACAGTTTGTGGGTTCGAGCCCCGCACCTGGCTCTGTGCTGACAGCTCAGAGCCTGGAGCCTGCTTCGGATTCTGTGTCTCCCTCTCTCTCTGCCCCTGCCCTGCTCACACTGTCTCTCTCTCAATAAACATTATACATAAACATTAAAAAATAAAAATATAAACATTAAAAACATTTTTTAAAAAGAAGAGGAGGTGACATGGAAGGAAGAGAGCCATGTGACACTGGAGGCCGAGACTGGAGTGACGCATCTACAAGCTAAACCACACCAAGGATTGCCAGCAAACACCAGAAGCTAGGAGAGGCAGGGTGGGACCCTCCTATAGAGGTTTCAGAGGAAGCTGAATTTCCGACTTCTAGCCTCTAGAGCTATGAGACAGTAAACTTTTAATGTTTTAAGCCACCTAGTCTGTGGTACTCTGTTATGGTGGCCCTAGGAAACTAATACAGTAGTAATATTTGAAAATACCTTGGGGATCATTTAGGCCACTCTACAAGTGAAGAATCATGCTCAGAAAGGTGGAGTGATTTTCCCCAGAGTCACCCAGTTCCTTCACTATGACCAGAACTGGGCATTCCAGTCTCTGTGGTTCAGGGTTCTTTACAGAGGCCAATAATCAGAGATCAGTGCCAAACAGGGATTTGGCAAATCTTTGCCAGCTCTGAGAAAAAAGCAGAGAACCAAAGAGAGCTGATAGGACTTCAAGAGTATAGGGTAGAATTGCTAGCAGCTTCTGACATGGTGGGGCCATGCTAGTACTGCCACCCAAAATAAAAGAAGAGAAATAAGGCTGTCAGTAGAGTCAAGGTTGTGCAACCATCACTACACTCAGAACACGTGCATCATTCCAACAACAAATCCTGTGCCCATTAACCCTTTCTATCTTCTCTTAACCCCCAGGCCCAGGCAACCACTTTCCGCCTCTATGGATTTGCCTCTTTTGGACATTTTTGTATAGATGGACTCATAAAACTTGTGGTCTCTTGTGCCTGGCTTCTTTCCACTGTGTGGAGAGATCACATTTCATTCATCCATTGACCAGTTGGTGGATTTGGGCCATGTTTGAACCCACCTTAGGATTCAGTGCATATTAGTTGTTCAAAAGGCATTTGTTTATTAAGTATACATTTTAAATTGAAGAGGAAGATAAGTGCGATGTTATATGACATATTCCAGGCCTGATGATTTTATATTCTTACCAAAGCTGGTCATAGGGGAGGATGAAGCCTTTAAAAAGATAAAAGAAGTTTAGAATGTATGAGACCTATTCTTTCTTAATGGAAGGAGATAGAGGATCTAATTACAGCTGAAGTGTTAATGAGTTACCTCTTATTGTCTTTTTTTTAAAATGTTTTTATTTTTGAGAGAGAGAGACAGAGAGAGGCAGAGTGTGAGCAGGGGAGGGGCAGAGAGAGAGGGAGACACAGAATCTGAAGCAGGTTCCAGACTCCGAGCTGTCAGCACAGAGCCCGATGCAGGGCTTGAACCCATGAACTGTGAGATCAGGACCTGAGCCAAAGTCGGATGCTTAACCAACTGAGCCACCCAGGTGTCCCTAGGTCTTGTTTTCTTTAGCACATAGTGGTAAGCAACATGTGGATGGTTTTAAGTATTATGGCAGGATCAAATGGAGCATGGAGGCCTGGTAGACCTTCCAGAAAGTCCTTCACACACATAGATGTTGACTGCTATAACATGGCTCCCCCTTCCCACAGGAGTTTTCCCTTCTTTTTCACCCCAAGGACACATGTTCACCTGAGGCCTGGTCTTGTAGAGAAGAGGGAAGACTGGTCACCATTGGTTCCATGACTCTCTGCAAGTGCACTTGGACGCAGTGACAACTGGTGTACATCATAGATGCTCACTCAATTTTAGTTGCACGAACATCGTAAGAATGAGCTATATCAAAAGAGTGGATAGGGGCACCTGGGTGGCTCAGTGGGTTAAGCATCCGACTCTTAATTTTGCCTCAGGTCATAATCTCATGGTTCGTGGGCTTGAGCCCTGTGTGGGACAGTGTGGAGCCTACTTGGAATTCTCTCTCTCTCTCTCTCTCTCTCTCTCAAAATAAATAAACATCTAAGAACCAACAACAAAACGGTAGGGAATTCCTCTGACAGAGTCTCCACTTGGTAGGAAAAGTTTCTGGAAATGGGAAGGAGGATCTACCTGGGTCTGACTCCCCAGGTTGCTGGCAAAATGCCATCCTGACAGATTTCTCTCCCAGGAAAAGACTCTACCTTTCTTCTCACTCATGTGTCCTATGCTGAGGACAGTGGGAAGCACTTGGTTCGACTGGCAGTTCTAATATCTAGATCGATTTCAAAGCAAACAAGCCCCAGCATTTCCCTGAGAAGATGTTAGATTTCTAACAGCATCAGGGAAGTCTATTTCTGGAGCTTTATGGAACCAGGTTCTACATCTATTCTTATTCTGAGCCAGAGATCATAAAAGGAAAAGCGAATGCATAAAGAAGCAACAAACTGAGTACCTGTCCTGGGCCACATGTCAGATCTTTGTTGCCTCAGGTTCCTCCTCCACTGTCATCATGTAACACTCCCTGTGTCCTTACTCAGTTGATTAGTCACATTAAACTGAGTAACCTTATCTCCGGGATCCTCAACCAATGTCTCCCCTCAGAGTTCCTCACTCCTCATTCCATGGATCACCATCAGTAAGTAATATGGTATGAAATTTTGCATGGTGTAGTTTCTATTACAAAGGCAAAACACATGCTAAATAGGCTTTCCTAATGCCCTCTCCTCCTTCCCAATGGATTCCGCACCTGCCAGGAAGGCTGTAGACTTTTATATCACACCTATGGTCACAGCATGTTTTAATTAGTGGGCCAAATCCATGCCAGATTGATCACTTCTAATTCCTCAGGAAGGAACCTTAAATTGGAAAAAGACAATCATCAACTTTTATTTGACCCTAATTCTATAACTCTTTCCATCAAAACTCTTGGTGGGGAGCTTGACGAAGATGCCTACAAGCACCATGACGGCCACCACCCCACGGATGATGTAAACGATCAGATGAAATCCCAGAGTCTAGGATGACTAATTTAAGAACCTCAAACAGCATGGAAGTTTTTTCGCATCTCACATCCATGAAATACAGCCAGACCAACACTAAACCATCCTGCACACCTAGAAAACTGATTTGAGGATTAACACAGCAATGTGCACAACCTGAACCACAGAACTCAGCAGGTACACAGTGCAGAGAGGTGAACTAGGGGAGAGAGAGAAGCCACAGAGGGCATGGAGCTATTTTTGCTTGTGGAGAGAGGACAGAGACGGGGGGAGAATATGGGAAAAGCACCCCCCCACCCTGAAGCAGCCCTCCAGGGGCTGGAGAGAAAGTGGAAAAGTGGAAACAGCCACAGGGACTGAACTAAAAAGGGAGAAAGGAGAAAGGAAAGGGTTTAAATTCCATTAAGACTCTATAAACAGGGGGAGCACAGAGTCTGAAACTCTGCAGCTTGATACCTGGTGGTGCTCTGGTGGGAAGGGCGAATCCTCAGGAGCAGAGTGAAGTCCAGGGGTCTTGGGGCCACACGGGGAGAGACAGTTCCCCTGCTGGAAAGACATCTGGTAGAGGCTGTGTGGCCCCCCAAGAGGCAAAGGCCCCAGTGGACCCGGGTGAACAACCACATTTGCTGGAACAGGTCGTTAAGGGTAAAGCCTGCTGCCAGATGTGTGTTGTGATTTTCCATAATCCATGAAATGCTGCTGCTACACGATCGCATGAACTTTTTCTGGGGTGGGCTGGCACCCAGCCACAGTCTCTGGGCATTGGAAGCAGCATGGTCCCATGAACGTTCCTGGGTGCAGCTGGCACTTGGCCATTGCTTGGTGAGACTCTCCTGCAGAGGGGCAGAACGGGTCAAAGCTGCAGTCCCTCAGAAGTGAGGGGTCAGGAAAAACAGCTGCATCTGAGATAAACTCAGGAAGGAGGTGCTGCTTGGGGCTTGGTCACGGACAGTGTAAAAGCAGGGAGTGGATGGAAGACGAAGACAAAGGACGGGTGTGTGATTGCTGATCCAGGAGAAGAGTTCCCATACTAGAGACCAGTTAGCTGGGTGATGCCATTTTCACTGCTCCCGTGCATGCGCATACACACCTACAAGCGCCACAACAATCCACCCCAGTAAGCTAAGCAGCGCCATCTAGTAGAGAATGGAGCTGTTACACTAAGCCCCGCCCAACTGGGCCAACAACCTTGCTCTTCAGGAACAATACAAGTCTCTCTGCCTGCTTAGTTTGTGGACTATAAAGTGCTTCATAGTTTGACTTCTAGGGGAAAACAAAGTAATTTCAGTCATATTTCAGTCCGTTCACTGGTCCATCTATTCGATTTTCTTTTTTTTCTCTTTTTAATTTTTCTTTTTTTTGAATACAGAAAGAGAAAATTTATTTTTACTTTCAATATTTATTAAAGATATTTTTCTTTAATTTTTCTTCTATATTTTTTACTTTTGTGTAAATTTTTTCAAATTCTATTTTACTTCCATCATTTCATTTTATTATATTTCAGTGTATTCATTTTTTCAAATTTTCAAACGATTTCCTTTTTTTTCTTTCCCCCCCTTTTTTTTTCTAATCTATCAACCCACTTTCAACACCCAGACCAAAACACACCTAGGATATAGCATCATTTATTTGATTTGTGTGTGTGTTGTTTTTAATTTTAACTTTTTTTTACCTCATTCATTCCTTTTCTCCCTTCAAAATGATGAAACGAAGGAATTCACCCCAAAAGAAAGAGCAGGAAGAAACAACAGCCAGGGACTTAACCAACACAGATACAAGCAAAATTTCTGAACCAGAATTTAGAATCATGATAATAAGAATACTAGCTGGAGTCAAAAATAGATTAGAATCCCTTTCTGTGGAGACAAAAGACATAAAAGCTAGTCAGGATGAAATAAAAAATGCTATAACTGAGCTGCAATCTTGAATGGATGCCACAGCGGCAAGGGTGGATGAGGCAGAACAGAGAATCAGTGATAAAGAGGACAAACTTATAGAGAATAATGAAGCAGAAAAAAAGAGGGAGACTAAGGCAAAAGAGCACGATTTAAGAATTAGAGAAATCAGTGACTCATTAAAAAGGAACAACATCAGAATCATAGGGGTCCCAGAAGATGAAGAGAGAGAAAAAGGGGTAGAAGGGTTATGTGAGCAAATCATAGTGGAAAACTTTCCTAACCTGGGGAAAGACAAAGACATCAAAATCCAGGAAGTACAGAGGACTCCCATAAGATTCAACAAAAACCGACCATCAACAAGGCATATCACAGTCAAATTCACAAAATACTCAGGCAAGGAAGGAATCATGAAAACAACAAGGGAAAAAAGTTCTTAACCTACAAGGGAAGACGGATCAGATTTGCAGCAGACCTATCCACAGAAACTTGGCAGGCCAGAAAGGAGTGGCAGGATATATTCAATGTCCTGAATCAGAAAAATATGCAGCCAAGAATTCTTTATCCAGCAAGGCTGTCATTCAAAACAGAAAGAGAGATTAAAAGTTTCCCAGACAGGGGCACCTGGGTGGCTCAGTTGGTTGAGCGTCCAACTTCGGTTCAGGTCATGATCTCGCAGTTTGTGAGTTCGAGCCCCGCGTCGGGTTCTGTGCTGACAGCTCAGAGCCTGGAGCCTGCTTCAGATTCTGTGTCCCCCTCTGTCTCCGCCCCACCCCTGCTTGTGCTGTGTCTCTCTCTGTCTTTCAAAAATGAATAAACATAAAAAATTTTTTTAAAAAGTTTCCCAGAGAAATAAATATTAAAGGAGTTCATGACCACTAAGCCAGCCCTGCAAGAAATTTTAAGGGGGACTCTCTGAGGGGAGAAAAGACAAAAATAACTAACTAACTAACTAAATAAATAAATACCAAAAGCAACAAAGACTAGAAAGGACCAGAGAACACCACCAGAAACTCCAGCTCTACAAGCAACATAATGGCAATAAATTCATATCTTTCAGTACTCACTCTAAATGTCAATGGACTAAATGCTCCAATCAAAAGACATAGGGTAACAGAATGGATAAGAAAACAAGATCCATCAATATGCTGTTTACAAGAGACCGACTTTAGACCTAAAGACACTTTCAGATTGAAAGTAAGGGGATGGAGAACCATCTATCATGCTAATTGTCAACAGAAGAAAGCCAGAGTAGCCATACTTATATCAGACAATCTAGACTTTAAAATAAGGACTGTAACAAGAGATGAAGAAGGGCATTATATCATAATTAAGGGGTCTATCCACCAAGAAGACCTAACAATTGTAAACATTTATGTGCCAAATGTGGAAACACCCAAATATATAAATCAATTAATCACAAACATAAAGAAACTCATTGATAATAATACCATAATAGTAGAGGACTTCAACACCCTACTTACAGTAATGGACAGATCATCTAATCAGAAAATCAGCAAGGAAACAATGGCTTTGAATGACACACTGGACCAGATAGACTTAACAGATATATTCAGAACATTTCATCCTAAAGCAGCAGAATATACATTCTTCTCCAGTACACATGGAACATTCTCCAGAATAGACCACATACTGGGACACAAATCAGCCCTCAACAAATACAAAAAGATCGAGATCACACTATGTATATTTTTAGACCACAATGCTATGAAACTCGAAATCAACCACAAGAAAAAATTTGGAAAGGTAACAAATACTTGGAGACTAAAGAACATCATACTAAAGAATGAATGGGCTAACCAAGAAGTTAAAGAGGAAATTAAAAAGTACATGGAAGCCAATGAAAATGATAACAACCACAGCCCAAAACCTCTGGGACGCAGCAAAGGCAGTCATAAGAGGGAAGTATATAGCAATCCAGGCCTTCCTAAAGAAGGAAGAAAGATCTCAGATACACAACCTAACCTTAAACCTTAAGGAGCTGGGAAAAGAACAGCAATAAAACCCCAAACCAGCAGAAGACAGGAAATAATAAACATTAGAGCAGAAATTAATGCTATTGAAACAACAACAAAAAAAACCAGAAAAGATCAATGAAACCAGAAGCTTGTTGTTTGTTTGAAAGAATTAACAAAATTGATAAACCACTAGCCAGTTTGATAAAAAAGAAAAAGTAAAGGACCCAAATAAATAAAATCAAGAATGAAAGAGGAGAGATTGCAACCAACACAGCAGAAATAAAAACAATAATAAGAGAATATTATGAGCAATTATATGCCAATAAAATGGGCAATCTGGAATAAATGGACAAATTCCTAGAAACATATAAACTACCAAAACTGAAACGGGAAGAAATAGAAAATTTGAACAGACCCATAACCAGTAAAGAAATATAATTAGTAATCAAAAATCTCCCAAAAAACGAGTCCAGGGCCAGATAGCTTTCCAGGGGAATTCTACCAAACATTTAAGGAAGAGTTAACACCTATTCTCTCGAAGCTGTTCCCAAAAAATAGAAATAGAAGGAGAACTTCTAAACTCTTTCTATGAAGCCAGCATTACCTTGATTCCAAAACCAGACAAAGACCCCACTAAAAAGGAGAACTATAGACCAATTTCCCTGATGAACATGGATGCAAAATCCTCAACAAGATACTAGCCAATGGTATCCAACAATACATGAAAAGAATTATTCTCCACGACCAAGTGGGATTTACACCTGGGATGCAGGGCTGGTTCAATGTCCGCAAAGCAATCAATGTGATACATCACATTGATAAAAGAAAGGACAAGAACTACATGATCCTTTCAATAGATGCAGAGAAAGCATTTGGCAAAACACAGCATCCTTTCTTGATAAAAAAAAAAACCCTCAAGAAAGTAGCGATAGAAGGATCATACCTCAAGATCATAAAAGCCATATATGAAAGACCCACTGCTAATATCATCCTGAATGGGGAAAAAACGAGAGCTTTCCCCCTAAGGTCAGGAACATGACAGGGATGTCCACTCTCGCCACTGTTATTCAACATAGTATTGGAAGTCTTAGCCTCAGCAATCAGACAACACAAAGGAATAAAAGGCATCCAAATCGACCAGGAGGAGGTCAAACTTTCATTCTTTGCAGATGACATGATACTCTATATGGAAAACCCAAAGATTCCACCAACAAACTGCTAGAACTGATCCATGAATTCAGCAAAGTCGCAGGATATAAAATCAATGCACAGAAATTGGTTGCATTCCTATACACCAACAATGAAGCAACAGAAAGAGAAATTAAGGAATCGATCCCATTTACAATTGCACCACAACCCATAAAATACCTAGGAATAAATCTAACCAGAGAGGTAAAAAAATCTATACACTGAAAACTATAGAAAGCTTATGAAAGAAATTGAAGAAGACACACACACACACAAAAGGAAAAATATTCCATGCTCCTGGATAGGAAGAACAAATATTGTTAAAATGTCAATACTACCCAAAACAATCTACATATTCAATGCAATCCCTATCAAAATAACACCAGCATTCTTCACAGATCTAGAACAATCCTAAAATTTGTTTGGAACCAGAAAAGACCCTCAATAGCCAAAACAATCTTGGAAAAGAAAACCAAAGCAGGAGACATCACAATCCCAGACTTCAAGCTGTATTCCAAAGCTGTAATCATCAAGACAGTATGGTACTGGCACAAAAATAGACACTCAGATCAATGGAACAGAATATAGAACCCAGAAATGGGCCCACAAATGTATGGCCAACTAATCTTTGACAAAGCAAGAAAGAATATCCAATGAAATAAAGACAGTTCTCTTCAGCAAGTGGTGCTGGGAAAACTGGACAGCAACATGCAGAAAAATGAACCTGGACCACTTTCTTACCCCATACACAAAAATAAACTCAAAATGGATGAAAGACCTAAATGTAAAACAGGAAGCCATCAAAATCCTTGAGGAGAAAGCAGGCAAAAACCTCTTTGACCTTGGCCACAGCAACTTCTTACTCAACATGTCTCCAGAGGCAAGGGAAACAAAAGCAAAAATGAACTATTGGGACCTCATCAAAATAAAAAGCTTCTGCACAGTGAAGGAAACAATCAGAAAAACTAAAAGGCAGCCAACGGAATGGGAGAAGATATTTGCAAACGACATATCAGATAAAGGGGTATTATCCAAAATCTATAAAGAATTTATCAAACTCAGCACCCCCCCAAAAAAAAAATCCAGTGAAGAAATGGGAAGAAAACATGAACAGACACTTCTCCAAGGAAGACATCCAGATGGCCAACTAACACATGAAAAAATGCTCAACATCACTCATCATCCAGGAAATAAAAATCAAGACCACAATGAGATACCACCTCACACCTGTCAGAATGGGTAACATTAACAACTTAGGCAACAACAGATGTTGATGAGGATGTGGAGAAAGAGGATCTCTTTTGAACTGCTGGTGGGAATGCAAACTGGTGTAGCCACTCTGGAAAACAGGAGGTTCCTCAAAAAATTAAAAATAGAACGACCCTACGACCCAGCAATTGCACTACTAAGTATTTATCCAAGGGATACAGGTATGCTGTTTCAAAGGGACACATGCACCCCAATGTTTATAGCAGCGCTATCAACAATAGCCAAAGTATGGAAAGACCCCAAATGTCCATCGATGGACAAACAGATAAAGAAGTTGTGGTATATATATACAATGGAGTATTACTCGGCAATCAAAAAGAATGAAATCTTGCCACTTGCAACTACGTGGATGGAACCAGGGGTATTATGCTAAGCGAAATTAGTCAGAGAAAGACAAATATGACTCATATGAGGACTTTAGGACACAGAACAGATGAACATAAGGGAAGGGAAGCAAAAATGATATAAAAACAGGAGGGTGACAAAACATAAGAGACAAATATGGAGACCAAACTGAGGGTTACTGGAGGGTTATGGGAGGGAGAATGGGCTAAATGGGTAAGGGGCATTAAGGAATCTACTCCTGAAATCATTGTTGCACTAGGTGCTAACTACCTTGGATGTAAATTTAAAAAATAAAAGAAGTTGGGGCACCTGGGTGGCTCAGTCGGTTAAGTGTCTGACTTCAGCTCAGGTCATGATCTCATGGCTCATGAGTTCGAGCCCCGTCAGGCTCTGTGCTGATAGCTCGGAGCCTGGAGCCTGCTTCAGATTCTGTCTCTGTCTCTCTCTCCCCCTCCCCTGCTTGCTCTCTCTCTCTCTCTCTCTCAAAAATATAAATAAACAGTAAACAAATTTTAAAAAAATAAAGGAAGAAAAAAAAACAACTCTTGGTGGGGATTCCACCTGAACAACCACTTTGCAGAACTGGGTTGTATCTACAAGCAAACATTAAAATGCATAAGCCCTTGGACTCAGTAATTCCACTTCTAGACTAGTAGTCTCCCAACCATCTGTGAGAGAAGACCACGTTTTTAAAATGCCCAAATGTATCGATCTCTAAACATGTATCTCTTACTTATATTAAACTGATAAAACTCTCAATTTCTCTATCTCATCAAAACCAAGCAACATCTAGATCAGAGATCAGCACCAGTCTGCAGACTACTGTTTTAGTGCCACTGTTCTAAAAGAACTTATTTCATAAATACACCTCCATGTAAGCATATTGCCACAGGGTTATAGACTCATTTATAGTATCCAATGATTGGAAACAACCTACATGTTCAGCAGCAAAGTGCTGGGAAAATACCTTACGGTATATTCATATACGGCAGGACTATTCAGCCATCAGAAAGAAAAATGGGAGTCTGAGAAATATTAAGTGAAAAGGGTGAAACATAGAGCAGCATTGTACAACCTGCTCCTTCATCGTAAAAGAGCAATTATGGGCTTAGATGTACAAACTGAAAATTAGAAGTCGTGGCCGAGAGTGCTTGCTATCTATCTACCAAATTTCTTCTCCCTTTCTCCCACAGTGGTAGACTTTCTGCCAGGCATATTGCCCAGCATACCGTGCAGTTATGAGGGGCCGGATAGGTCCTCCCTCTTAGAAGGCGAGCAGAAGGTGGGTGCCACTGTTGAGTCTCCACCTTAAGATGCTGGTCTGAGTATTCTTCCTTATTATTCCCCCCCTTGCCTCAGTTGGAACCCAACTGCAATGGCGCCCCAGCCTGGACCATGCTGCTGATGCCAATTCCCTACAGGACAGCCTAGCAACACGAGAAAAGGAAGACGGGATCTTGGATGGCCATGTTGAGAGAGCTGCCTTGCCAAACTAAGCTATTATCATTGAAAGGGCCACGTTTATAACAGCATCAGTCCACTCTTGTGGCCTAGTCACCTCCTGAAGGCCCCACTAGCTGACACCATTATCACCTTGGGGGTTAGATTTCAACATATGGATTTTGGGAGGACACAAACATTCAGGCCATAGCATATAGAATAGAGAAGTAAACTTCCATATTGTTGGGTCTTTTGGTTGAACTTTTACACCGACAATACAAAAGAATACACAAGAGGGACGCCTGGGTGGCTCAGTCGGTTGGGCGGCCGACTTCGGCTCAGGTCATGATCTCACGGTCCGTGAGTTCGAGCCCCGGGTCGGGCTCTGTGCTGACAGCTCGGAGCCTGGAGCCTGTTTCAGATTCTGTGTCTCCCTTTCTCTCTGACCCTCCCCTGTTCATGCTCTGTCTCTCTCTGTCTCAAAAATAAATAAACGTTAAAAAAAATTTTAAAAAAAGAATACACAAGAATCTTTACGAGTGATGGTCTCTAGGAGGTAAAGTTGTATTGAGAGAGAGATTTAGGGGCATTTGGCTGATTCGGTTGGTGGAGCATGTGACTCTTACTCTTGGGGTTGTGAGTTCGAGCCCACATTGGGCGTAGAGTTTACTTAAAAATTTTTAAGAAGAACTAAAAATTAAAAAAATAGAGGGATAAATTTCATTGTACATCCTTTTGTAAAATTTGAATTTTAAAAAACCTATATGTAGGTATTTGCATATATTCATTTTAAAATAATAACAGAACAATGTTTACCTTCTCTTTAAGAAATTATAGCTCCAGAGGTGCCTGGGTGACTCAGTCGGTTGAGCATCTAACTTCAGCTCAGGTCATGATCTTGTGGTTCACGAGTGCAAGCCCCACATCAGGCTCTGTGCTGACAGCTCGGAGCCTGGAGCCTTCTTGGGATTCTGTGTCTCCCTCTCTCTCAGCCCCTCCCGAGCTCGTGCTCTGTCTCTCTCTCTCTCTCTCTCTCTCAAAAATAAATAAAAACATTTTAAAAAGAAAAGAAATTATAGCTCCAATTTTCCCATACCAGTAGCTTAAATGAGAAAAGGTGAGTTTCAGAAACACGTTTTTATTAACCACTAATTACACTATCATTTCTTTATGAATATATTTGCTAAGAGGGGAAAACTGTGGCCTTCATAAGCTTTTGATTCTCAACAGAACACTACCAAAGTGTGTGAGCCTAACATAGATCTGTAATTGCTACTAAAAAAACCCCTACATTTTTATTTTACCAAAACAATCAGATAACAAACAAACGTGGCATTAACAGGAATGAGCTGTAACTGCCCCATATCTTCTTTTTAGGGTATACCTTCCTACAATTATCCTGCTTGTAGATACTTGTCCCCATGCCTCAACAAGCTCAAGCAAAAACATCTTCCTATAAACATCAAGGTCACAGAACAGGGTCCGAAGTGACAAAGATGAAGTTGTCCTTGGCCAACTTGTGCTGATTTCTACTTTGTCCTTATTAAACAACACTGTAACATACCATTTTGTTCAGTTCCTTAGAAACTCATAATTAAAGATAAATCATCCTGCAAGATTAACTAAGAGACTACTTAAGAAAGGATGGATGGTGCATTGGGGATTTTTCTTCTTTTCCTTAAAAAAAATTTTTTTTAATGTTTATTTATTCTTGAGAGTAAGAGAGAAACAGTGTGAGCAGAGGAGGGGCAGAGAGAGAGGGAGACACAGAATCTGATGTAGGTTCCAGGCGCTGAGCTGTCAGCACAGAGCCCGATGCGGGGCTCGAACTCATGAACTGTGAGATCATGACCTGAGCCAAAGTTGGACACTTAACTGACTAAGCCACCCAGGCGCCCCTTTCTTCTCTTCCTTCTGAAGGGGCTTTATTTATTTTTTTATGCTTGGAAAATTTCTAAAAATTTTTTTAATGTTTATTTTATTTTTGAGACAGACACAGAGTGCGAGAAGGGGAGGGCAGAGACAGAGGGAGACACAGAATCCCAAGAAGGCTCCCGGCTCCAAGCTGTCAGCACAGAGCCCAACGCAGGGCCCGAACTCATGAACCGTGAGATCATGACCTGAGCTGAAGTCGGTCGCTCAACTGACTGAGCCACCCAGGTGCCCCTATGTTTGGATAATTTCTAATTATTGTCAGGTAAATTTCATAAGGTACTTCTTCAAGATTCATACCTGTAGTGGAAGGAGGATGCTATGGACTGAAGCAAAGGAAGCACAGGGCTAGTAGGAGGGGTAGAGTGTCAACATTGTTTCATTTGGGAGAATTGAATAAAGGGCATGAACAGGTAGGCATTTCCGACTTTGTCCTCTGAGTAGCAAGTAAAGGTAGAATTAATTTTTCTATTAATAATCACTTTAATGCATAAACTTCACCAAAACCGTTTCCCCTTTGATTTTTTAAGACGTTTATTTATTTTGAGAGACAGAGAGAGAGAGAGAGAGAGAGAGAGAATGAGCACTAGTGGGGGGAAGGGCAGAGAGAGAGAATTCCAAGCAGGATCTGCACTATGAGTGTAGAGGCCAACACTGGCCTCAGTCTCACCAACCGTGAGATCATGGCCTGAGCAGAAACCAAGAGTCGGACGCTTAAACCAGGAACCCCCGCCCCCCTCATTTTTACCAAAGATTTTTTTCAAAGTATTCTCAAAAACCTAGTGTAGATGGCAATTTCCTTTACATTACAGGTACATTTCCCTACCGTATATTTATCATATGTGCATCATGTGAAATGAAGCATTTTTAATCATTTGCTTCCAGGTTTATAGCAACGGCAATTGACAGATATTCCAAATGTTTCTAATTGGGCTGCAGAATTTTTGAAAAAATGGTGAAGAAATAAAAAACACTTAAAAATATCCATCTTAGCCTTTAAGTGCCATCTAAACTTTAGAGGTCAAGTATCGTAGCCAACATTTATAAAAGTAATTGTAAAAGAGACTGATGCAGCCACAGCACAATATAACCATGTAGCCATGGATATAGGGTAAATCTAAATAGCAACCTAACATCAGAACCATGAGTTATAGTTACAAAAGTTCTTAGATATTTGAAAAGAAGGTATAGCAGTCAACTGTTAAGATGGCCCACGATAATTTCTGCCTCCTGGTATTCACCATCTATGACCAATATGGCCGACCAACCAAGGCCATTACAACTGTCCATTTTGGACACAGACTAGTTTCTCTGAACTGAGGTGATCACTCGCATGGAGCAGGCAGGACCTGTGACTTACTTCTAACTAATAGAATATGGCCCAAATGATGGGCTGTCACTTCTGTGATTGGATTACTAAACATGGTGACTTCCATCTCGCTAGCAACCTCTGTCTTTTGCTGGCTTTGATGAAGCTGCTGTGTGGGAGAGGTCCACGTGGCCAGAGACGGAGCACAGCCTTTGACTGACAGCACAGGAGGAACTGAATCCTGAAAACAGCCACGTAAGCCTGAGCTTGGAAGTGGATCCTAACCCTGGGAGAGGCCTGGTCCCTCACTGACACCTTGCTGACAGCCTTTGAGAGATGCTGAGCAGGGGACCCAGCCAAGCCTCGCCTGGACTCCTGACCAAAGAGACGGTAAGATCACAAATTGTGTTATTTTAAGCCACTGGGTTTTGGGATAATTAATTTGTTACACAGCAATAAATACCTAAGACAGAGGGTAATTGCTTTCCATTTTTATTATGTTGGTGAACCATGACTTAACATCAGTTAGTATTGTTTAATGGAATCAACATACAAATTGTTATACCGTGAATCATTTTCAGTTAAGACCACGTTCTTCAGACTTTGCCAAAACAAGCCTTCCGCCTTGGGGTTGTCAGGCCATTGAAGGATGGAGCTCTTGCAGATCCTTTGGCGCAGCCTCAGATACTGAGAATTCTGTAGCACTGGCTCCAGCAGAATAAATATAATCACATCCATATTCTCATCCATTAGCCTCTGCAAGGCCAAGTAGAATGCCGTTTTAAAGTTCCAGTTTTTGGCATATTTTTTGGTTAAGACAAATATTGTTTTCTTGCTTTGGTTTATGCTCTGGATGAGGTTATCGATGATGGCTAAGCCCGGGTCCCAGTCCCTCTCCTCTAAACAGAGGAGCACATTTTTTTCTTCGCTCTCTTCTAGGTGGAAGCGTAGCTCATTTATCACCCAGTCGGTAACAGAGGCGTCTTTGGTGTCATAAGAAACGTAGGCATCATAGAAAGTTTGGGATGTGGAAAGAGACCTGTAGCCTTTTACCTTAGCTAAACACACATGATAGATAAACCAAACATCCCAGTAAAACCAATGGTGACCCAGGGCAGCCAACATAACCGTGATGGTGATAAAGAACGTGAAGAAACACAATATCGCCGCAATGGTGTCTGAAACACAAGTTGTTAGCTCTAGACTCACGATGCTCTTCCCTCTTTGATCCCCCGGGCTAGAGCAAATGACATCTGCCAATCTAGGAATGGTGACATCCAGATTTTCATCCATCCATCTTCGAAAATCTCCAATGTCACAGGTACAGTCAAAGGGATTCCTACTTAGTTCCAAAATGGTTAGGTTGGTGGCAGTCTTAGTTTGAAGTGTGGATTTGTTGATCATCTTCAGCAGGTTGGAACTTAAATCGAGGTGTATCAGACTGCTGGCTTCAGAAAGAAAGTTGGAGGGCAGGTGGGAAATCCTGTTTCGACGCAGTAGCAGCGTGCGAAGAGAAGGCGTGAATTTAGAGAGGCTGTTGGTCAAAGAGGACAGCCTGTTTCCACTTAAGTCGAGTAACTGGAGATGAGGAAACAGCTGGAGTAGTGTCCAGTTAAAGGAATTTAACACATTATCATTTATGTATAGTTTGGTGAGGCTCTGGGGCAAGTTAAGGAAAGCTTCATTCGGGATGTGCCTAAGGTTATTTGAGGACAAATCAAGCCATGTCAGATTCCCGAGATTTGTAAAAATTTTCCAGTACTTGTCACCTTCGGCGTTCCACAAAATGTCAAGGCGGTTTCCACTGAAAACTAACTCTTTCAGGGACATGCTTCTCAGGTCTTGCTCCGTTAAAGTATAAATGCTGTTGTGGCTCAAGTTTAAAACTTTTAGTTGTGTTAAGTTTTGAATAAATCCTAAGCGGTGCGTTACCCCTGCTATTCGGAAATAGTGTGCATTGTAGCTGAGATCTAGAACTTCTAACTCTGGCAGGTCACTGAGAGCATTATCATCATCAAAGTCTAGTCTATTGTTTGTCAAATCCAAATATTTGATGTGAGGTACAGCTGAAAATTCAGTCCCGTGTAACACTTGGCCATTGCCATTAGAAGACAGATTTAAGCAGGCAATGTCATGAAAAGCTTTGAATTGCTCTCGCCCAATAAAGAAAATACTGTTCAGGCTTAAATCTAAGGCTTTGCCATAAACTGTACACTGTGGCTTTATTAAAGGGTTGGTGTTATGATAAAAATTTGAATGTGGGTCAAACTCAGTATCTGCTGAGCGTAGCCTACGGATATGACTTTGAAAAGAGGAACCACTCATATCATTTTGCTTGAAATCATTTACCAAGGGTGATATTCTGTTTTCTGACAAGTAAATGATGCTCAGGTTGGAGAAATTTTGGAAAAGGGTAAAATTAATTTGCTTAATAAAGTTAATGCCCAAGTTGATAGTCTTTAAGTTTGAGAGACTCATGAGGGGCTGGAAATCTTCTGCTCTAAGTTCCTGGAACACATAGCCTCTCAAGTGCAACGTCTGGAGCAACTTCAGATGAGAGAAGTTTTGAGAAATGTTAATATATCTTGGATATTTCGCCTTTACATAGTTGTAAGATAGGTCAAGAATTTCTAAGGAGGGCAGTTTCGTTAAAAATTCCCCAGAGGCTATTTCGTCAACTAAGTAGTTGAATTCCAGATGTAGCACCTTCAGATTATGCATACTTTGAAACCACATTGCAGGAATCTTCTGGAGGGAAGTGCTAGAGAGGTTTAGGTAGCGAAGTTCCGTCAGGGTTTGGAAAGCAAGAGGATGGATCTGAATTGAAGAGCCTCCTTCACAAGGTGTACAGGGAAATGGCGCGTTGAAACACCTTGGACAGTTCCCGCTTAAATCTAGCACTCTTAAATTTGTCAATCCCTTGAAGTCTTCCTGACTGATGACTTTAATCTTGGCATTGCTAAGGTAAAGTTCTGTTAGGGAGTTTGGCAGTTTAGGTGGCACATGGACAAGTTTATTAAAAGACAGTGACAGCACCTTCAAATTTGTAAGACTTTCAAACGTCCCATCTTCTATGTCGAAAGTTTTGTTATTACAATTATTGCCAAAATAGCAGTTCCAGCTCAAATAGAGTCTTTCCAGATTCGTAAGTCCAGAAGTATTCTTTTTAGCCACCCAAATTATGTTGTTTTGAATTAGACTAAGTTCTCTCAAAGACCCCGGCAAACCAGCAGGTATTTGGTCTAACTGGTTGTCTTCAAGCAGTAGCTGGTTTAGATTTTGTAGGTTGAGGAATGCCCCATCTGTAATATTCATGCCACTTCTGTTTATATCAGGGTTTTCATTCAGGTGCTGTTGATTGGCATTGTGGTTTAGATTTATTCTAGTAAGATTTTGCAGCCCTTGAAATGATTCATTTGTTATGTGCGTGATGAAATTATAAGACAGGTCTAGTGCTGTCACATATTTGCTCACTGTTTGGGGAACTTCTCGCAGTCGACGGTCATTGCACTGTGCAATAATAGAGCCATTTTGTCTTTTCTCGTCGCAAGGATAGCTTCTAGAATAATTTGCTTTAGTGAAGAACTCATGGGAATCAGAGGTCAGCAGGAAAAGGCAGGTCAGAAGCAAAGACTGAAGGGTCATGTTTTCCTAGGGAAAATCAAAAGTGGAGGCACAATGTTAGAGATTTTATGATGTTACCAGGCATTTTATGATGAAATTAACAGTGTTTCATCACACTGTGCATGTGTTTTCAAGTGTGAGTTTCCTTAACAACTAAGCAAATTGCATGAAGTCAGGTTCAGAATATTTTTTTAAAATTGTTTCTTCTTTTGATGTTTATTCACTTTTTGAGAGAGAGAGAGAGAGAGAGAGAGAGAGAGAGCGAGCATGAGCAGGGGAGGGATGGAGAGAAGAAGGAGACACAGAATCCGAAACAGGCTCCAGGCTCAGAGCTGACACAGAGCCTGACGTGGGGCTCGAACCCACGAACCACGAGATCATGACCTAACCTAAGGTCGGTCGCTTAACCAACTGAGCCACCCAGGAGCCCCCAAGTTCAGAACAATATGAATGGCTCACTGCATTCAGCTTCACGGTGCTAAAAAAAGTTGGAGAAGAAGCTATCTGAGATGACGATGATGAGAAAGCCTGGGAAGCTTTTGCGGAGGCATTCATCAAGATGCCCCATCAGCATAAGACGTCTGATGCTGGCCCATAGCTATGGTTCATGCTAGAGCTGTAGCACAGCAAGTTATATATTCATAGCTTCAGCCTATTAGCATAACTCTTGAGGAAATTTGGCCCATCCCAAGGAGAGTTCAGATCCAGGTTTCATTATGGTATCACCTAAGATCTCCAAGCTAGAGTCACCTCTACCTTATCTCCACAGCCATCTCTCTACACAACCATATCTCTTACTGGCATTTCCTGCAATTTTTCCATACCTCTCTGGTGGCACGTATCAAGATCTCTTATGTCCCCGCATGACAAGAAAGTGGACACCTTCTGTTGATAAGCAGAACAAAGTGTCAGGTATTGTGCTAACCATAAACATTTTCTTATCCACATTAATGCTCGTCCCAACACAACGAGATAGGTCCTATATTATCCACATTTTGTGGATGAAGAAATGAACTCAGAGACTTCAGTGTCTTTCAGAAGGACGACATGTCATAGAGCTGGATTCCAGTCATTCTGATTCCAACATCATGTTTTAACCAGTAGCCATCATGCTACACAATCTCATTCTGAAGTCTTCGTGCCAGAACAGTACCTCACATGCAGACAGCACTCAAAAAAAAAAATGTTGTGGACTGGCTACTAGAACTCATATGTTCCTTATCATATGAACATTGGCATTAATGGCTATTCGTTGGCTAACATTGTAAACTTCGGTAGGGAAGACATCCTCTGGAACACTTAGTAGACTGCCTCACTTTCTGCAACTCTCTCTTACTAGAGGGCTGGGTATCTTGCTTTTGGTAATTATACAATGCAATAAACAGATTCATGTGATTGGTCTGATGAGGGCTGTGATCAAAAGAACCCTCCAAATCTTATTTCACGGAGTATGGAGACCAACCTTCGCAAAATTACATTTTTCGTTAATGCCCAACTCATGCCCTTATTGTGAGTTAAGCCAGGTAAGAGCTCCCTTTTTGAATTCTTCTAAAATTTAGGGTTAATGAACAGTCACTGCCACACCCTTATTCTGCCATGAAAGATTTTTATGTGGATGGTGATTATTCAGAGGATCAATCATCGTTGCCAGTTTACAGCAGTCGGGGAAGAGCCAGCTCCTTATGAGATGAACAGTAGAGTGAAACAGGACTCCCAGGGCATTTGCAGTTACTTTTGGCTATTTTCCAAATACAGCACTATCCAGGTGCTGCTGGCTAATGTTCTACTTTTACCAGAAGAAATCCCTGCTTTATCTGGTTTCGTCAGCAGGATTTCAAGATGTCCCCTCTCACCTTTGCCCCCTCGTATTACTGCTGTAATTATGCTATGTCATGTGGCAAAAGGGAGATCATCTAGATGGGCCTAATTTAATTGCATGTGCCTTTAAAAAAAATTCTTTTTTAATGTTTTTATTTATTTTTGAGACAGAGAGAGACAGAGCATGATCAGGGGAGGGGCAGAGAGAGAGGGAGACACAGAATCCGAAGCAGGCTCCAGGCTCTGAGCTGTTAGCACAGAGCCCCACATGGGGCTCAAACCTACAGACTGTGAGATCATGACCTGAGCTGAAGTTGGACGCTCAACCGACTGAGCCACCCAGGCACTCCTCTCATGTGCCTTTTAAAAGCGTAGTTTTCTCTGGCTAGCAGCAGAAAGGAGAATCAGAGAGAGTACAAGCTGGAGAATATTTGACACACTATTGCTGACTTAAAAGCAGAGGGGGCCACCGACGAGGAATGCAGGCAGGCTTTAGAAGCTGAGAGTGGTTCTCTGCTGACAGTTGGCAAGGAAAGGCCCTCTCCCCCATCCTACAGCCACAGAGAACTAAAACAGACTGACAACCAGAATGAACTTAGAAATGGATCCTTATTTAGAGCCTGGAGATCAGAGTCCAGCCACATCTTAACCTACAGAAATTTGAGCTAATAAATGGGTACTGTTGGAAGCCTCTAATAATATTAATTTGACATGTTAAATTTGAGTTTGTGATCTCCCAGTGATGTCCAGGAGGCAGTTACATATATGCCCCTTTGGCTCAGAGGAGAGTTCTCATCGAAGGATGAACTTGGGAGTTGTGGCAAGTATAGCCCCGTATGAGCTTGTACAAGTACGCATGTATGAATCAGATCATCCAGGGAAGTGAACGCCATAAAGGATATTCTACACTTCAGGTTCTATCAACAATGTTCTCATCTTTTCTTTTAGTAGTTTTATGGTTTCATTTTCTCACATGGAGATATCTTATCCTACTGGGATTGTTTTACCATAAAACATGAGGGAAAAACCCACATTATTTTTTTCTACATGGAGATCTGGTTGCCCCAACATCATTTTTGTATTTACTTATTTATTTACTTTCATTGAGTATAGTTGACACACAATGTCACATTAGTTTCAGGCATACAGCATAGTCATTCCACAATTCTATACGGTATGTGCTCGCCACAAGGTAGCCACCATCTGTCACCATGTAGCACTATGACGCTACCAGTGACTATTCCCCACGCGGTACCTTTCCTTCTCATCAGTTATTAACTGGAAGCCTGTAGCTCCCACTTCCCTTTGCTCCTTTTGTTCATGCCCCAACCTCCACCCTCTCCTCTGGCAACTGCTAGTTTGTTCTCTGTATTTATGGGTCTGTTTCTTTTATTTGTTGGTTTGTTTTGTTTCTTAGATTCCACATATACGTGAAATTTGTCTTTGACTTATTTCATTTAGCATAATACACGCTAGGTCCATCCATGTTGTCACAAATGGCAAGAGGTCATTCTTTTTCTTTTTCTTTTTTTTTTTTTTTTTTTGCTGTGGGTGTACACGACATCATCTTCTTTATCCACTCATCTATCAATGGACACGGGTTGCTTCCTCATCTCGGCTATTAGAAATAATGCTGTAATGCACATAGAGGTGTATTTTTTTTTTAAATTAGTGTTTTCATTTTCTTTGGGTTGAGACCCAGTAGTGAAATTCCTGGATCACATAGCATTTCTATTTTTCATTTTCTGAGAAACCTCATTACTATTTTTCACATAGGTTGCACCAATTTACATCCCCACCAACAGTGCATGAGGGTTCCCTGTTTTCCGCATCCCCATCAACGTGTTTTTTTCGTGTGTGTGTGTGTGTGTGTGTGTGTGTTTTATTTTAGCCACTTTGACAGATGTGAGGTGATATCTCATGGCAGCTTTGATTTGCATCGCCCTGATGATGAGTGATGTCGGCCATCCAGATGTCTTCTTTGGGAAAATGTCTATTCAGGTCCTCTGCCCATTTTTAATCAAATTATTTATTTTATTTTATTTTTTGGTGTTGAGTTGCGTAAGTCCTTTATATATTTTGGATATCATCCCTTTATTGAACATACCCTTTTGCAAATACCTTCTCCCGTTCAGTTGGTTGCTTTTTTGTTTCATTGAGGTGCAACATCGTGTGTTGAATGAATACTGCTGTTCTCACCAACTTGATATGTTCCTTTTATCATATATTAACTTTCCTGCGTATTTGGATCTATCTCTAGACTCTCTGCTTCATCCATCTGGTCATCACTGATGTGCTAGAACCACATGTTTTTAAGAATGACAGTTTGAGGGGCGCCTGGGTGGCTCAGTCAGTTGGGCGGCTGACTTCGGCTCAGGTCATGATCTCGCGGTCCGTGAGTTTGAGCCCCGTGTCGGGCTCTGTGCTGACAGCTCAGAGCCTGGAGCCTGTTTTGGATTCTGTGTCTCCCTCTCTCTGACCCTCCCCCATTCATGCTGTCTCTCTCTGTCTCAAAAATAAATAAACGTTAAAAAAAAATTTTAATAATAAAAAAAAAAAAGAATGACAGTTTGAGGGGATGTTAGTAGCCGATAGGGCAAGTCCTACTCATTATTCTCCTTTTGTGAATGGATCACTTCGTTTTACCTTTGAATAGGTCCTTGCTGGTATCCATTAGCACTACTGATTTCTATATCTTAATTTTATGCCAGATCACTATACTAAGTTCTCTGATTATTTTGAATAGTTGTTTCCCCATGTGACTTTCTTGGGTAAGCAATTAACCTATCTGCAAATAATGATTAATTTCCTAACACCCTTTATACAGTCGAATGTATTTTCATTGTCCAATTGCGCTATCTACTCCAGAACAACAAAAAAGAGAACAGAGGCCAAAAAAGGGAAAAAAACCGACCGATCCAACCACACGCAAATTAGTTTCGCCTCACAGAAACCCTGGTGAACAATGCCAAAAGTGAAACAGTAAATTGGGAGGAAATGTTTGCAGTTTATATCACAGATAAGGAAGTAAGATATTTGATACATAGGCATTTCATGCATAAGTGAGAAGACAAATAACCCAACAGAAAAATGGACGAAGATATATTCAAAGACAGCTCACAGAAAAAAGAAACACAAACAGCTCATAAGGATAGGAAGAGATATTCGACTTCACTCAAAAACGTACCCTGACATACCATTTTTTGCCAATTCTACTGTGTAGATGAGGATGTGGAGAAACAGGTGCTCTCATATTTTGCTGGTAGGAATCTAAATTAGTGCCACCTCTAAGACAGAAAGAAATTTGTGATAGTTATCAAAAGTGTCAATCAATGTAAACTCAGCAATTCGTAGAAGCAGGTCCTAACGATAGACCCTCACCGCGGTAACTGAGAGTGCGATAGATGGTGGGAGTTACTATGGAGGCCAATAAAAACAAGCAACGGGACGGTTATGCAGACTGTCCCTCCATTGGAATTTGTTGTTTCTCTCCTGATGCAACTGGGGCGATGGGTCTTGGGGACGAAGACCACACAAGCCACGTGCCACTCTGGTCCCATCACACCAAAGGCACACACGAGCAGCACCTGGCTGAGGCAGTGCCTGTCAGGTTTCTGCTGTCATTTTTTCATGATAAATTCACAAAAATTTCAAAATTAATGTTTACATGCGGCCCACGAGGAACAGAGGGTAGACTCTTCCCTTAGCACGATGGGAGGAGAGGCATTTTTCGGTGGTTACTTGGGCAGGCCCGGCGGCCAGGGCTGACCCGTGCGGCCTCAAGTTAAGGCCTCTGCGTCTAATTCCAGGTGCTAGGGTCTCCCTCATACAAGGAACAAGTGAGCTGAAAAGCCTCTAGGAGGCACTGAAGATGAGGAGGCGAGCTTTTTGAAATGCATCATTCTTTTCGGGGTGAAAAAGGCCTCCCAGAAAGCTGGGCCATAGAAAGGATCAGAATATTCGGGGGATTTGTGAGCGAGGAGCTTGAGATTCCTAACCCCACCCTTCCAAGGGTCCTGAGGGAAGAACAGGGAGTTGATAGGTTCCACATAACCTCAATCGGAAGAGACGCACTTGGGGCGGGAGAGCGGGAAGTGGTGAGCAGCCAGCCAGCCCAGGAGCTGAGGACAAATCCCCAACCGGCCAAGCCTCCCCATCTACGGGAGAGGCGAACGGACGGCGAAGGCCCATCATCTCCCCGGGGTGCTGGGCTGAGGCCTGCGGGCAGGCCACTGGGCAAGGGCGGACAGAGTGAACCTGAGCTCACTCGTCCAGCTGGAGCTGAGGAGACCCTCGAGACCCGCCCCCCCTCTTCTTGGCCACACCCCCGTCTTGGGGTACCCAGAGTCGTGCTTCCGAAGAACTTCAGAGGGAACCGGATCCCAGATGGAGTGAGAAGGGCGCCAGGGAGAATTCGCCTCATTAAGGTGTCGCCAACGAGCAACACACCATCCCGCCCTGCAGAAGAGAAATGGCAACTCTGCAGATACGATTGAGGGGAAAGGGGGTAATCGTGCAAGTAAGATAGAAAGTGCAACTATGCAAATAAAAGCGAACCTGAGGCAGAGAGAAGAAAGGACACTTCTGCTGTCCACCCCACCCCCCTCCGGCCCAGTCCTCCCTCCCTGACACTGACTCAAAAGGTTGAATCCGGAGCCCCGGGTTCGAGACTCTGGTTCGAGACTCAAGTGAAGGCAGGGGTGAACCGCCAAGGAGAAAGGACAGCCCGCATCTAGAGCAGGGAGCCCCATCCCCTGCTTCCCCGGCCCTGCGGACTCGGACAGCACCCCAACAGGGGACGGGGGCGTCCCCCTGGGAAAATGGACAAGCACTGCAGCTGGGCTGTGGGTGCGAAATTAATGGGGGCACCCCAAAACTTAGTCATCAAGACGAACGGGGGTTTCACAACTTAAAATCCCGGGTGGGCTAAATAGTCAACACTTGACATAAGGGCAGAACGCAAGCCTGCATTCGCAAGGCGCCCTGTGCTCGCCTCACCCTGATCCCAGCCCTGGTGCTGATAAAACTTTATTCATAACACAGGCAACTGGTCTGCAGGCTGGAGTCGGCCAGTTTGACTTTTTAAATAGAACCTTAAAATATTACGTATCTTCATTACTGAGCTTTTCGATCTCCTCTCCTCCTTAAATTTTGCATCCAAACGTGTGTCTCACTCTACTCACCCTGGTCTCAGCCTTGCACCACAGAAAACATCTATGATCACACTGGCACGCTCTGACCAAAAGCGACTCACAGGCGTTCATCTTGGGCTGAGATGCATCTGTTGGGAAGCCCCGTCCTTGAACCTGGAGCTGCCAGTCAGCTATGTGGTGCCCCAGCCGTGAGTATGAAATAATAGCCGGTACCAATCACCTAAGGGAATCACCTACCATGAGAGCTATCGACACAAGGACAAAGGAAAAAAAAATCAGACATAGGGATTGATAGAATCGTGCCTTCTGGCACCCAAGTCAGTGGTTTATGGTTTCTTTCCTTTCCTTTTTTTTTTTTTTAAGTTTATTTACTTTTGAAGGAGAGAGACACAGAGCATGAGCAGGGGAGGGGCAGAGAGAGAGGGAGACGCAGGATCCCAAGCAGGCTCCAGGCTCTGAGCTGTCAGCACAGAGCCCGATGGGGGCTCGAACCCACGAGCTTTGAGATCATGATCTGAGCCAAAATCAGACGCTCAACTGACGGAACCACCCAGGCGCCCCTGGTTTATTTTCTCAGTGCAGGTCCTCTCTTGCCCAGATTCTCAGTCCCCCACTCTGCGAGTCTGAAATCCTAAAAAAAAATCTGAGCACTGGAAGACTTCGTTTGGTTTTTTGTAACTTATTCGGTAGCAAAACCTGACCGGAACTGACGTAAGGCTCCTATAATCTCTATCTATCTACTTAGCGGGACCATTCTTGTTTCAGGGCAGAAATAGCCATGCACGTGACCTGGGCCCGTCAGAAGGGTTTTGTAATGTATCATCTATGCACCGTCTTGCTAAAATACGCATTCTGAACTCTGACACCATGCTGGCCCACAGATTTCAGATCAGGGATTGTGGATCAATACTTAAATCTCCTTCACTGGGGACACATTGGCAATTCCTGAAGTTTCCTTGGCATATCTGGTAAGTCGGAAAGCAGAGTGTGCTTGTCAACGGGGCCAAGTGATGATTTTCATGGGCCCAAAGCACTTTGGCCCTTGGGGGCCCCTTCCTCCAGTCAAAAAAATCATTAAAAAATGGTATTTTACGACCGCATTGGTATAAAGACAAACATAAGCTAGGCTGGATTCTGTTATTTTCCCGATTTTAAAGAAAACAAAACCTCTCTTTAAAGTTTCACCAGGCCGAGGCCCCGTGCGTTCTGAAAAGACAAGACAAGGTCTCTAAAAAGAAGTCAGCCCTGGTTGTCTATGATGTTGTCCTGGGGCTCGGACCCAGGGCTGGGGGAGCTGGGGACACACCTGCCTGGGACTTCTCCCTCTGAGCCCCCCAGGAAGGAACCAATCGTGCCGATAACACCTTGATTTTGGACTTCTGGCCTCCAGAACCGAGAGATGCCCCGCTGAATGTGACTGGGTCTGCGCGGTCTGGATTGCTAACTGGGTGCTGCCTTGGAACGCTTAGAACAAGCCAGGGCCTGTTACAGAAAGCACGTGAATTACACACACACACACACACACACACACACACACACGCCTGCTTCACTTCCCCTTCCCCGCCAAATACAGCTACCGAGGAAGCCACTATTTCACAACCGCTTTTCTCTTTTCCGTGCATGATCAGTTCTTTGGTTGGGTCCACGGGCCAGTTCTCTCCTTCGCGCTCCGAAGGAACCGAATCCCGCAACGAAAACAAACCCATCTCAGGTCCCCCCCTCAAACCTTCCTTCTCCGCTTGGACCCCAACGGACACCAAAAGCGCAGTTTTAGAAGACCAGTGCGGTGTGCGGGACGGCTCAGAAAAGTCTGCCTTGGCTGAGGAGAGGCAGGCAGAGGTGAGGGGCCACCCCCAGGGACCCAGCCCCCTGTAGGCAGGACAGCAAGAGAACGTGCTGGGTGCAAAGGGAGTGTCCCCGCCGGGTGATGCTAAACCTAGGGCGAAAATAGTGTGCGAGGGTTGGGGAGGGGCGCTAAAGCTGCCGTCCTGGAACCAACAGCCTTTTATTTTTCCACATCCCCTTCCTAGGCTGCAAAGGGCCATTTTGCAATGATGCCTCCCCCGCCCCCCGTCTCCCTCTTCAGAGGCTTCCTTTGCCTCAGACCATCTCCAGAGCTGTGCCCCTTTCTCAGGATGGGACCTGCTGATATCCCCTAGTGCTCAAGTGTCCAGAGAACCTATTGATTATAAAACATGATCAATCCCCCCCGTTGAATCGCTTAGCTGTGTAGGGACGATGTGGGATTCAACCAGAACCGAATTTGTGCCAAATGGGACAGATTTCTAATTTTTCGTGGGTTCTGATTCATCTGCAGGGGACTCTGTTGCCCACGGAGACATTATGCAAGTGAGTAAAGAAATGGTTGGCAGATAGGGCTTGTCACCTTCGATGAAACTGACAAGCAATCAAAAGATGTTTTGTTTGATCCATCCCAGATCTGATGGGTTCACCAACAGCGTTGGAAGCCAAAAGAAGTCACAGCCACATGAGATGCACATATCAGTGAAGAGACGGGTCCTGATTTCCTGTGCATACAAATATGAAAAATCACACGCTATGTGAATCCCTGGAAATACAGTCGGGAGCGCCTGTGAAGTGCTTTGTCACGAAGCAACCACCGGGACCCGTGTGAGTCACACATTTTTGTATTTCGTCCTCATAAAACTCGGAGCGGCGGGTGCTGTCTGAAGCCTCCATTTTACAGATGGGGAGCCCGAGGCCCAGAGAGGCTAATTTACCCAAGATCACGCCAACGGTAGGTGGCAGAGCTGAAACTGAGCCTAGAGATCCCCGAGTAGTTAGCCAATCGGTAGGGCTGGCGGCAAGCAGCTGGTCGGCAAGGATCTGGTTTCAATTATCAGCAGAGACCTCAGAGCCATACCTGGAACCTTCAGGATCCAAACGCCTGGGGTGGATCATCCGCCTTGCCTTTCTGCAAAGTGGCAGTGCCCCCGGGCTCTTTCAGCGTCTCTGTATCCAGAGAACAACTGGAACCCACTGATGGTAGACACGTGCACCCACCAGGAGCTACGTGTAACCGTCCGAGAAGTCAACACAGCCTCTACTTGCTAAGGTCGATCCACAACCAACAGGCTGTACGTTCAGATTTACTTTGCGTTTATAGCCCCGAATAGGCATAAACTAGAGATCAGAGTTTAAAACGTAACAAATTCCTCAGCTCCGCTGAGTAACTCAGCTGAACTCCAGACATTCCGTGGGAATGAAGGCCCCCTCCACAGACTCTGGAGGTGACCCTAAGACACGCTCACAAGTAATAGCCAACTGAGTTTCACAGACCACCTGTGAGGAGCAACATCCTCCCCCTCGACACTCGCCTTGATCCCCCCTGAGCCTGGGTTTGCCACCTGCCTGCCTCCCCCTCACACACGCCGTGCAGATTTTAGGATTCGTACAGGACAGGATGAGAGGGGGCCACCAGGGGAGAACGAGAGGCCTCCCCTGCCCTCCCCCTGAGCCACAGCCTCGGCTTTTCAGGTCAGGCGTACTTGGAGCTTTGCTATTGCTTTCTGAAATCAAACCGAGGGACTGATGAACACGCTTCAGGTCTTCCTGGGGCCTCCTCGCCCTCTGAAAAAGGACTGTGCTCTTGAAGGAAAGGACCAAAGAGCCATCCGGTGCTGCCGCAAGGCCGTGGCTCTCCTCTTGGGCACCTGCTGAGATACCCTTCACCCATGGGAGGGAGGCAGGGCATTTGAACAAGCTTAGTCTGATTTTATTACTATTCTATTTTCACTTTCTTTGTTGTTGTTAATTTTTTGTATGTTTTTATTTATTTTTGAGAGAGAAAGCACGAGCTGGGGAGGGGCAGAGAGAGAGGGAGACAGGAACCGAAGCAGGCTCCGCGCTGACCACAGAGAGCCCGACACGGGGCTCCAGCCCACGAGCAGCGAGATCGTGACCTGAGCTGAAGTCAGACGCCTAACCGACTGGGCCACCCAGGCACCCCTATTTTCACTTTCTTATAATACAATTATATTGGTGGCGGCTACCACGGTGGCTTACAAATACCAGGTAGCAGTTGGATAACTTCGTTTGCATTTCTATATCGATCACTGGCTGTGTCGGCCACTGTAGTCATCTTATAAAGCACCATAAAATTTCGGTACAGACTTAATTTACTTTCAAGATCTAAAAGGGGCATTAAATGCAGGGCACCTGGGTGGCTCAGTCAATTGAGCGTCCGACTCTTGATTTCGGATCAGGTCATGATCTCATGGTTCGTGAGTTCGAGCCCCCCGTCAGGCTCCGTGCTGGCAGTACAGTCTGCTTGGGATTCTCTCTCTCTCCCTCTCTCCCTCTCTCTCTCTCTCTCTCTCTCTCTCCTCCCCTGCTCATGCTCGTGCTCTCTCTCTCAAAATAAATAAATAAATAAGCTTAAAATGGGCATTACGTGGATTTAAAAATTAACTTCACATGGCCATAAAAAAGAATGAAAGCTTGCCGTTTGTAACGGCATGTATGGATCGAGAGGGCATGATGCTAAGTGAAATAAGTCAGAGAGAAACAAATATATGATTTCACGCGTATGAAGTTTAAGAGAGCAAACATATGAGCAAAGGCGGGGTGGGGGGGGAGAGAAACAGAGAGATAAGCCAAGAAACAGACTCTAAACTACAGAGAACACACTGATGGTCACCAGAGGGGAGGGGGGGGGGGGTGCTGGGGGTAATGTATGGAACTGCATGTTAACTAACTGGAATCAAAATAAAAACTTTAAAAAAAAATAAAGAAAATTAACTTCAAACACGTAAATATACGCTAAATGGTTGCCAAAAAAAAATAAACAAAAAAACAAAACCTCCAAGAACTGTAATAACCACTAAATGAGCATGGAAACTGAAGGTAAATTTTGGATGAGCTTCTCTTGAAGTCAGACTTTTCAACTGCTCTTAAATCTCATTGCATTTTTTTTTTTTTTTTTTAGAAAACACATCACTGGGGCACCTGGGTGGCTCAGTGGGCTAAGCATCGGGCTTTGGCTCAGGTCATGATCTCGCCGTTCGTGGGTTCGAGCCCCGCGTCGGGCTCTGCCGTGACAGCTGAGAGCCTGGAGCCTGCTTCGGATTCTGTGTCTCCCTCTCTCTCTCTCTGCCCCTGCCCAGCTTGTTCTCTCTCAAAAATAAATAAATAAAAAAAGAAGAAAACGCATCACTTCTTCAAACTGTAAAGTCTGATTTTCAATCTGACAGTTCTCAACAACAAAAACTGATTTTTGTTAGATCTAAACGCTGTAGAATACAGTAGAACACAATCGTAGAAGTGGTAAAGGTGTTTGCTTCAACATACCGAACAAGCAAAGTAGCAAGCGATTTTGAACACTAAGCTTCTAGGAGTATATTAATTCCAGGCTTTGCCTAGGCCCTACGAAGTGACTCATGCATGTGAGATCACACAGCTTGCCCTTCTCTGCGGAGGTAGCAAAGGAAAAACACTTCTCCACCCACATGACTTCCAACCCTTCAGTTCTAGAAGAGGACATCGTTTCTGGCAGGACCAGAGAGTGATCGTCAACTCCGAACTTGGAACATGCTTGTTGTCCTGTGCAAATTAATAAGACCCCTGCATTTGATTTTCGAGATTGACCGCCTATCAGGCCACATTGCCTACCTTTAGAATTGTTTCGATTCTTCACCTTTTTTATACCTCTCGGCCCCATTCATCGCTTTTCTCGGTTCACGCCATTCGCCACCGAACCACATTCCGGAGTCAGAAACCATGTATTTTGTTGGAAACACTTGCCAAAAGAGTGGAAGTGGCTTACCGCTGTTCTGTCGTCGTCTTAATTTCTCATTCCGTCACCTGCAGCACGGCGGACGGTACCCTGTGTGCAGTAGGCACACTCTGGGGAAAGAAACTGACCAACTTCCCAAACTTGGCTGCTTTACCATCAGCGGAACCTCTCACGTGGTTTGCAGAAGTTGATGTGGGAAGAAGGGAACTTGCGATTTCTTAACTGTTGCCAAATCATTTATTGACTGTGCTTTAAAATTTCAAAACTGAAATTCAGGGTGGAAAAGTCATTCGTAAAATGATTTACATAACTGGTACAAATTTTTTCTTTGACTTAGAAAACTTGAGTGCGTTTTTGTAAACTTTGGTCCGGATTGGAATTTGGTTTAGGATTGCCCAAACTCATCTCTTGTTATGTGACTCTCGGTCAAATAACACTTGCATTGCTTCATGTTCGTTCTATACACTTCCAAGACAGCACACAGCAAGGTGCCCACCCCACCCAGGTGTCCCTGCACCTTGGTTGCCACTGGGCACATAAATAAATAAATGTAAAAAAAAAAAAATTAAAAGGAGGCACATTGAAGACATTATGTAGGTACTTACATAATAAGAGAAAACCAAACTGCACGATTATTTAATTGTTAAAATTCCAAATATAATAATTGGGGGCACTTCTTTGTCCTGTAGGTCTAATAATGAAAAGAATGGTATTCTTTCAGGGGATGAGAACATTCCGTCTAACTGGAGCGTAAAGTTAGTGGTCTTTATCAGATTGATAAGTGAATTGGATTTGGGGCTCTCCGAAGGCCTCAGAAGGTTTTTTTTGTTTGTTTTATTAATTTTTTTTTTTTACGTTTATTTATTTTTGAGACAGAGAGAGACAGAGCATGAAAGGGGGAGGGGCAGAGAGAGAGGGAGACACAGAATCGGAAGCAGGCTCCAGGCTCCGAGCCATCAGCCCAGAGCCCGACGCGGGGCTTGAACTCACGGACAGCGAGATCGTGACCTGAGCTGAAGTCGGACGCTCAACCGACTGAGCCACCCACGCGCCCCTTCAACGTGCCTCTTGACCTGCAAAGCCTGAAATCTTTACCTCACAGAAAACATTTGCTGACTCCTTGGCCAAGAGAACCATTTGGAATGGGGTAGGGTGTTTTATCATGGCCTATACTCCTTGAATTGGAAGAAACCACACTGGGAACAGGGTGGGGAGGGGGTGACATTTACACACACACACACACACACACACACACACACACACTATTATTCTGTCCCCTCTTTGCTGTCCCTTCCTTGTCTAACCTCTCCATCTGGCGGTTCAAGGCCTTCCCAGAAGCCTTCATGATAGTGAGCCCAGAGATCAGGAACCATTTGCTCAGAAATCAAGTTTTAAAAAGTAAGGGCACATGACTACTTGTAGTGGGCTGAACTTCAGGCTGAAGAGCAGGTCTGCCTTTCTAGAAAAGCCAGACACACACATGCCCTGGCTTCCGGGCCACGAAATGTCAGTGAATGACAGACCAACTGGGATCTTGGAAAGCGGGGCGCCTGGGTGGGTCTAGTCCTTACAGGTTTATCCGCACAACCAGTAACCATGAAAGATGAAAACGAAATCGACACCAGGGCAGGACGGTCACCGCGAACCAGAAGTTTAGTCCCACGTGGAAAGTGGCCAGAGGCTCCGGCCCTCCACCTGAGCCCCCAAACTGGCCCTCGGCGGCCAGGCCTGCTCTCCCTGCCCTGCCCCGTGAGGGTACAAAGTCTTGGCCACCACCTTCTTGTTCTTCCCCTTGCCGCACATGCTGACACAGGTCTTTATTTCAAAATGGAGACGATCTGCCATTAAGCACTCCAGTCAGGCAACGTACACACCCCAGATGAGCGTCTCTGAGCCTCGGTTTTCCCATCTCTCAAACGGGGATAAAAGTAACAGCAACTTCCTCATACGGTGGCTTTGAAGATTAAGTCACGCTTGTGGAGCCCTGAGAACAGTACCCGGCCCAGAGTAAACACTCACCGAGTAGAGAGAGTATGATCAGGACTCCCTCGTCATGGACCTCGCTCACCTCTGGGCTGTTGTCCACAGTAGGCCAGGAGAACCAGTGTCGGGCTGCTGGCCGTGACCTTCTCCTCTGTTGTCAGCGAGCACCAGAGCGTTCTCAGGGCAGCGGATGGCTCTGCCATGTCAAGGCCACAGCAAAGTGCCACATACAGAAACACCGTGGAACCCTACAGAAGGCTCAAGACCTAGGACAGCACCAGGTACCAGGCATCCGTTGTTTGGCAAAAACCAACCAACCAACCAAAGAAAATCAACACGAGATCTAGAAAAGCCTACCGTGGAAGGAGTCACGTAAAAGGAACACGTCTTCAGCAAGGGATTCGGATGAAGAAATGCACAAGAGGATTCCTCTACACAAAGGCCGGATCTGATGTGAGCCCATCCTGGTTGGGCATCGAGGCGCGGAGACCCTGAGCGCATGGGTGCCGTGGCCGCGTCTGGGAGTCCCGGTGAAGCTTCCCGTGGCGGCCCCAAGCAGGCGGCCCTTCCCGGTCGGCACAGACACAGGCAGGAAGGGCCACAGGACTGCGTCGCAGGTAGCAGCCACTGCCCATCTCATGGTCCTCCCACACCTGTTCCCAACAGTTCCATAGCTTTTTCCTGACTCCTCCTTCCTCCCTCACTCCCGACTCCCTACTCCCTTGGCCCACCCTTCCAGAGCATGTGGTATTCGCACTCGTAATTACACCTGCCCAGTTATGCTCATTCCCAACCACCGTCCTCCATTTGTACTATTATTTCTCATTTCAAACAAAAGCTTAAAGTGTAGTCTATACAATATCTCGAGGCGCCTGGGTGGCTCAGTCGGTTAAGTGTCTGACTCTTGATTTTGGCTCAGGTCATGATCTCACAGTTCATGGGTTTGGGCCCAAGCACAGAGCCTGCTTGAGATTCTCTCTCTCTCTCTCTCTCTCTCTCTCTCTCTCTCTCTCTTTCTCTTCCCCTCCCCTGCTCACTCTGTCTCTCCAAGAAATAAATGAGCTTAAAAAAAAATGGCAGCCCTCTGGATGAAAAATTTAGCTAAAGGCACTCTCCCTGTGGCTTATCAGAGCCCCAGATCAGGGCACAGAGCTAGGTAAGAAGAGGGAGGGCTGGATTACCGCCTCATCTGCCCATATGGCCAACTAGTCTTGAGCAGTGAACAACCTGTGCAACTGTACATGGTGGCTCAGCTAAACCAAATGGAAGCTGGTTTCAGCCTGATGAAGAGGGCTATCCCCTTTCAACAGAATGTCTGCACAAGCAGGGGCAAGGCAAGGTCTCAGCAGTCCCCTGCAGACTCCCTTCTTGAGACAGTCCCAGGTTATAAACCAATGATCTGAAAACCTGTCTTTCCATCAGCGGCAACCCATTCCTGTGTTTCCTGAAGTCAGTGTCTCAAGTAACGGGCCAAGACGGCATAAGAAGCCATAGCACTTTAGAGCTGCAAGGTCACCTTCTTGCAGGGACGTGGGAACTGAAGGCAAAGGTCAAGAGAGCAGTGACAGTAGAGAGGAACATCAGAACTCAGCACTAGGCTTCCGCTGTGCACGCTTTTGACTCGTCCCTTCACGAAGGCCCACAGTGAAAAGCCAAACGGGATCAAGCCTCCCATTACCGTTTTGACAAGAGCAGGAGGGGGAGTTTTCTGGCTCCCACCAACTCCGCGTCCCTCCTCCACACCCCTTCTGTTCACATGTCCTCATCATCCGGTTTCTCTCTTCGGCGGCCAGGCGTCACTCACCCAGCCTGAAGAGGACGGGATGGTCACGGAACAGCACGACAGAGAGGGAGGCCAGTTGGGTCTCAGACAAGGCTTGGCCTGTGGTAAGCTCAGGAGAGGCTCCGAAGCCACAGGTAAGATTTCGCAATCGGGAGTAGGGGCAGCCTCCTCCTCACAGCCCATCTGGAGTCATAGGAAGAGGCTGTGTCTGGAATTTTCCTCACCACGCTGTAGCCGAGAGCGGTGCGGAGTTCTGGGGCAAAGAAGGCCTGACGCAGCTGCCCGGGTTTGCCCCAAACCCCACAGTGGCGCGGAGGGAACTGCTTCCGAGAAGAGAGTGAGGCTGGCGGACACACCGATGCGGGGGGGGGGGGGGGTCAAGGGGGGGTTGTGGGGCCGGGGCACTGGGGGGGCGGGCAGTGTGAACCTGGAGCCTGTTTCGGATTCTGTGTCTCCCTCTCTCTCTGCCCTTCCTCTGCTCACACTCGGTCTCTCTCTCAAAAATACATAAACGTTAAAAAAATTTTTAAATATATATAAAATAAAAGGTGAATGTTCCTGCTTAAAACGATAGAAGGAGAGAGACAAAACAAACCTTTTTCCAAAGAGAAGCACAAGGCACAAGGTGTGGACATTCATGAGGTGTTGTTTCCCCTCCAAAGGTGTTTGTTGTGACACTACTTGTAATTTAGGTTAAAAATTAGGACAAAGCCAAATGTCAATCAACAGGAGATTTGTTAAGTCAAATGTTACATCCATACAATGTGTACAGCAGAGCCAGGTGGAGGAGGAGGGGGAGGAGGGGGAGGAGGAGGGTGATGAAGAAGGAAGGAGGGGAGGCAGGGTGGAAGGGGAAGATGAGAAACGGGGGAGCAGGCAAAGGAGGGAGGAGGAAGGGGGAATGGGGGAGGAGGAGGATGGGAGCAGGAGGGGGGAGGAGGAGGGGGAGGGGAGGAGGAGGGGGAGGAGGGGGAGGAGGGGGAGGAGGAGGAGGGGCAGGGAAGAAGAGGGGGAAGGAGGAGAAGGGCAGGTCTACAGATCCAAAACAGAGGGCTGGGTGGAAAAACAAGACTGTTGCCACCAGCTCTGTCCCTTCCGGCTCCCCAAGGGCAAGGCCCCAGCCTCTGACCCACTCTTCCACCTCCCCTCCCCAGTCCCACTCTGCCCCCATGTCACTCCTCCGCCCAAACCTGGCTCCCTTCTGAGACTCCTCCGGGACTCAGCTTGGACTTCACCTGTGGGCCGGCCTGGTCTAGACCGCCTCCCACAGAGCCGGCGGCCCGTGCTCGGCACTCCCGAAGGGCCGAGCCACCTCTGCTCTCCTTTCATCAAACTCTTTGCATTTGTGCATTGATTCGTGTGTGCCCCCTGGGGACTGGGAGCCCCCGAGGGCAGGGACTTTATCACTGCGTCCCCATGCACCCGACCCAGTGGCTGTGGGATAGTGGCAGCTCCATAGATGTTTCTGGAATAAAGGGAGGAGGGGATGGAGAGAGAAGCGAGGAGAGTCGGAGAAGAAAGGAAGGGTTCGGGATCCGTGGCTGAGCCCGGGGGAGAGCTGCCCTCTGTCGTTTCCCGACTCACCTCTGCCAGGAACCCCCTGGGGGGGGGGGGGGACTGGCTGTTCTCACGTCATAGATGTGGAACTAAAGCCCACAGTGGTTAAAAAAGTCAGGTGACTCTGGCTGCAGCATCGTGCTTTTGACCGCTCTCAGATATCTCAGCAGCAGAAAAGATCGCGGGGTCTAGAAAAAGTCGCCTCATTTGGCAAACAGAAGATTACCCGTGACGTTCGACCAAGTCGTTTTGAGTGGAAGAATCCAAAGCCAGGTTATGAGGGATCTCATGCTACGGGGGAGGGGATCGCGCGGTCACCGGTCCCGCTCAGCGGCTAGCCGGGCCCGCACACCGCGGAACCTTCCAGAATGAGTCATCTCAGCCCCAACCACCTTAGGAAGCCTGGGCCCGGCAGCCGGTAGACCCTCTCCTTTGCGATCCAGATCCTGCCTCTTCCCTACTTCCTCTCTCAGCACTCCTGGACCTCGCTCCCACTCCCCAGAGGGAGGCCCCAAGTTAGTCCCGACCCTGAGGCCTTCTCCACCTGCCCGCCCTTCACCCCACTTTTGAAAGTCACGGGAGCACCCAGTGATCTGCCGGGGCCTTTCAGTCGGGAGCTCCCGGTGCCCTGCCCGGCTCCACCGGCCCCCTGCTCGCGCGGGCCTCGACCCCGCGTCCTCAGTCCCCAGGCCCCTCCTCTCCTGGCATCCCGGGCACCCATCCGGGGCTCTACCCATTTGCAGCCCACGTCCACCTGCGGTGGCGATCACAGTACCCATTCTTAGAGGACGAAGCAGGCTCGCAAAAGTTCTCCCACCTTGCCCACCTAAACCGACAGCGTCCCCTTTGAGTCCGAGGGCTGTTTTATTCATCCAGCTCAGCCCTGGGCACGTATCAGTTGATAAATGTGGGTAAAAATGGAAGGGAGACCCAGAGGATTATAGCGGTAACATTAAGGGAAGTTTTCTTGTATCTAAATCTTTCCCGATTAGAGGATTCCTACGTAGTTCTAAACATTCAAATTCGGGAATGTAGAACACAGAAGATAAAAGTCCTCCAAATTGCACTCCTTAAAGAAAATCATTATTAACACTGTGGTTCATGACCCTCGAGGTCTTTCCTCAGTAGATACGGACATAGAATTACGGACAATTCTTTTGCAAAAACGGGATATGAGGAGTACTGCTCTGTACCAATTTTTCCAGCTATAGCCCCGTTTTGAATTTTTTTAAAAAAAATATTTTTTAATGTTTATTTATTTTTGAGACAGAGACAGAGCATGAACGGGGGAGGGTCAGAGAGAGAGGGAGACACAGAATCCAAAGCAGGCTCCAGGCTCTGAGCTGTCAGCACAGAGCCCGACGCGGGGCTCGAACTCACGGACCGCGAGATCGTGACCTGAGCCGAAGTTGGACGCTTAACCGACTGAGCCACCCAGGCGCCCCTTGAATTTTTTTTCTAAATGTTTCTTTTTGAGAGGGAGAGGGAGAGAGAGAGAATCCCAAGCAGGTTCCACGTTGTCATCACAGAACCTGCCTCAGGGCTCGAACTCGGGAACCGTGAGATCACGACCTGAGGCGAAATCAAGGGTCGGACGCTTAACCGCCTGAGCCCCCCCAGGTCCCCCTTATTATTACTATTTTTAGTGGTGAAGCTGTACACGTTGTGCGGATGTAATATTTTACTTAATGAACCCCCCCTATTGACTGACATTTGGGTTTGTCCTAATTTTTTTTTTTTTTTAATCACAAACAATGCCACAACGAACAGCCCTAGGGAATCCCGAGATCCCACCGAGGCATCTCGGTGGACAGGCTCTTTGGGGGAGGAATCTCGTTTTTGTGAGATGGTGGAGACAGTGCACGTCAGGGGGCCCCTAGTTTCTCTGTGACGTAGGAGGTGAGGTTGAGTACTGGGGGTGGTGACGTCTGCCGAGGGGAAGGGGTCGATATACCACAGCCTGAAAACGTGCAGGAAGGTTTGGGGAACAGGCATTTAATTCAAATACGAGGGCACTCTGAAAGCAGGAGAAGGGTCTGTGTAGGGTGGAGGCCCAGGGCTCCAGGGGAGAGGAAGACTCCAGAAAGTCTTGATTTGATTCCTCACAATGCCAAGTACCTCTTCCCTTTCCCTTCTCCCTCCCCCAATAGGTTTTCTTGTCCCTTGTCTTCTAATTTGCTTTTTCCGATCTCCATCCCTCTTGCGGTGGTGTTTCTAGAGTTGGAGAAAATCATCCTTTCTGCACCTACACCTGCAGAAACACCTTCAAGGGGGCAGAAATTACCTCTGGAAGATCCAGCCCAGGGCAAAGGAGTTCAGAACCATCCTGCCACCAGGTGGCGCTCCAAGCCCAATATTTTGGCCTTCCTGCCCCGGGCCAGGGGAGTCATTTTGGTAGGATAATATACAAAGGAGTATGTAATGTTAACTATCTGTAAAAGTTAATAAAATTCGGGGGGCATTTGGGAGGTTCAGTCGGTTAAACGTCCGACTCTTGGTTTTGGCTCAGGTCATGATCTCAAGGTCGTGAGATCTACCCCGCGTTGGGCTCTGCACTGGAAAGGTGGAGCCTACTGGGGATTCTCTCTCTCTCTCTCTCTCTCTCTCTCTCTCTGCCTCTCCCCTGTTCGTGTTTACTCTCTCTCACTCTCTCAAAATAAATAAACTTAAAAATGAAGTCAGTAAAAATCTGCACACGTATAAAAAAAAGCTTTATTCCTAGTTCCGCGGGCAGTTTCAGGGACAGCAATGCAAATTTCTAAGTAAAAAGAATTTTTATTCGTCATGTGGCCTATGGGTCTCAAAAGGGTTTGTGAGTGAAGAAAAGCAAACACCGTGAAACAAGCTTTTGCTCCCCCATTTGGAAAGAGGTAGAGAATGTCGACTAAGCAATGACCTAGAGAAGGCTTGATTTCATAAATCACGAACGATCGGCGACAAAGCTAACCCGTCCCAATATCCATTCTAAATCCACTTACTAAGTGAGATTTTGAGAAAACAAAACCAGGTTATGTAGGAAATGTAGCCAGCTGGCAAATGTTCAAGCAGTTGAACGTATGGCTCATGTGTCTGGAGGGAATCTCCGCCTCCCCTCCGCAGCATGCAGAAAGAGAACTTGATTTTCTAGGACTCTTTTTCTTTGTACGTTTATTTATTTATTTTGAGAGAGAGCGTGAGCAGGGGAGGGGCAGAGAGAGAAAGAGAGAGAGAGAGAATCCCAAGCAGGTTCCGTGCCGTCAGCACAGAGCCCGATGTGGGGCTAGAACTCACAAACTCTGGGATCATGACCCGAGCCGAAATCACGGGTCAGACGCCCAACGAGCTAAGCCATCCGGGCGCCCCTCTAGCGCTGTTTTCTTTTCGTCTCTGAGCTTTCGTCCCACTGACTCTCCCAAAACTTAACTCACACTTTCAGAATCCATGGGCCTCCCCGGCCCTCCTACCCCCTTCCCTCCCTTCCCTCTTCAAACCAGGTGAGAAGCAACCTTCTCCCCTCGCCCTTCCGGGAGGCCCAGGTGTCCTTCTGTAGCTTTACCTCCACAAACGCCCCTAAGACATTGGGCCTTTAGAAGACAAAATCCAAATAACTTACCCCACACGTGTCCGCAGGGCAACGAGCACAGAGCTGAAGGTCGGCTTGGATGGGAGCAAAGGAAAAGGAGTGTCATCTCTCTGTCCAGAGCGTGGTTTTGCACAGATTTGTCTTTAGATCACTTGTTTGGGGACCACCTGGCTCCTATTTAACATGCAGCTGTCGGGACTCAAATATACTGACCCAGGGGCTCCAGGGCAGGGCCACCGAAGCCAATGACGTTTGGGAATCACTTAGCAGAGCCCGCGTTCTCAAAGCGCGGTTCCCGGCCCAGCAGCAACAGCATCCCGTGGGCCCAGCTTGTTCGAGATGCAAATTCCTGGGCTCTAGGTCCAGACCTACTGGATCAGAAACTGGTGGGGGACTGAGCAATCTGAGGTCTCAGCAGTCCCCCAGGTGACTCTGATGCATGCTGGAGTCTAAGAACCAATTGCAACTGAGCAGTTACTCGAAAGTGGTGGTTCTCGACTTGGCCCGAGCAGTGGAATCACCTGTGTGCTTTCAAACCTCCAAAGCCCCGGCTGAACCCCAGACCCATTGAGTCACAGTCTGCATAAGTGAGGCCCAGGCACGGGGATTTTTAAGGCTCCCTAGTTAATTTCAAGGTGCAACCAAGATGAAGAACCTACTACGTATGGCGGGTGGGGGAGGGGAGGCCTAAATCTCTGGGACCATCTCACAATAAACACGTCCTCCCTGCGGAGATATCCTGGTATCCACAGCCTGAGAATCTCGGGCCCTTGCAACCATTGTTATTCATGGGCCAGAGTCATCTCCCACCTGTGGGCCTGCATGGATTAAAGACTTAAATGGAGGAACCGAGACCCTAAAGCTCCTTAAAGAAAACATAGGGGGAAAGCTCCTTGACACTGGTCTTGGCAATGATTTTTTTTTTTTTTAGCGATGATACCAGAATTACAGGCAACAAAGTCAAATGTGAACCAGCAGGGGTCCATCAAACTAAAAAGCTGCTGCGCGGCGAAGGGAGAAACGAAGCGAAAAGGCAGTCCCTACAGAAGGGGAGAAAACATTTGCAAGCTGTATATCTGATCAGGGGTTAATATTTAAAACACACCGGAACTCCTATAGCTCAACAGCAAAACAACAACAACAAAACCCAACGCAACAAAACAAGCAAACCAAAAAACAATTTAAAAATGGGCACAGGTACTGAACTGGTATTTTTTCCAAAGAAGCTCTAGAAACAGCCAACATATATATGGAAAGGTGTTCGACAGCATTAATCATCAGGGAAGTGCAAATCAAAATCACCCTGAAGGGTGGGAACTCGTCCTGCTTGTCCTTGACCCCTCCCTCTGCTCGTCACGGCAGACAGAGCGATTGGTCAGGTTGGCCACAGCGGGGGAATGGTCACAGCTCGTGTTTGCTCCAGTCTCCCAGCTCTTGGTCTCGTGGGACGCTGCTGAGACCCTGTCTTTGCTTCTGCTGCCCTCCGGTAAGCTCTGGGTGGCAGGGAGCCCTCACTCTGGACCAAAGGCTCGCACTTCTGTTTTTCCACCTGCGCCTGCGTGGGCCAACCCACCTGAGTCGGGGAATTGGAGCGTCGCAATACAAGTCCAAGCGATGGACTTGACAAATTCGACAAATTTGACAAATGCTGGATCTTAACCCCACCTGGCAGCAGGGCGTGTTGCTCAGCTGCAGAGAGATGCGAGTGGCCTGGTCCCCCAGGCCCCAGCAATTCTGTAACCTGCGGACTTCCTGAGTGGAATTCTACACCTCCAAGGGAGCTTCACCAAGGTTGCGTGTCGTTCAACTTGGGCGACCAGCGCCTCTTCGGGAGAGATTAAACCCTGCACGTCACGTTCTCGGAAGAAAGCACTTTATTTAGACTTTCGGATTTAAGCCTGGATGTGGTCTCTCTCAAGAAGGCTTTGTGAATGTGAAGTTTCACGAAAACAGATTCTATCAGGAAAAATGTCGAGTCCCGCACGACAATGGAGAAGACCAGTTATACCCAGAGTCTGGGCAAATATCAGAACTCGATTCTGATTCTTAACAGTGAAGAACCATCACAGGGCTTCATGCAAACCAACATGTGGCACCACCCCATGCTTTTGGGTTTTCTTTTTTTTCTTCTTGCAGGATCATGGGAAAAAGCAGAACTGGGGAAATATCGGAACTTGGGTCAACAAAAAGGGACTTTCCTCAAATAAATTTCAAGCAGGAAGTGGTCAGCATTCTCATGGTTAGAAAGAATATTATGGAAAATGAGAAATTACATGTTTTAAAAAGCCTACAGAAATGAGCTCTGGGTGTCTGAGGCATTTCTGGAAAGTTTGATGGATTCATAGCCAAGGAAAACAAGAGTAGACCAAACAGTGATTGAGAATAGGTAATGAATGGAAGAGCTAACAAACTGAATGTTGTTCCTTACGTGAAAAAAATTTTTAAATGCTATATGAATATAGTACATGAAATGTTGAGCATAAACCTTATTGCACAGCAGAAATGGTTAGTGCAAGAAAATTCTCAGATACTGTGTGTGCAAAGGATTAAAAATATTCACCATATGAGGAACATAGAGTTAGTCTTTCAAGCATATAAAATTGATCATATATCTAACATAATAAAATAAAAAAAATAATATCAGCTAATATTTATGGAGCACTTGGTAGATATCAGACCCCATGCTGAGTACTTTTCACGGATTATATCACTTCGTTTTACAACTAACCTATGTACAAGTTAGACTTAGCAATTCTAAAACACACACATACATACACATAAACACAAATATACACACCCATGCATATATATGCATATACACATAAAGGCACACATTATATATGAATGGATATATATATGTGTGTGTATATATATATACACCCCATATGACCATACCCCATATATGACCCCAGTGTCATGCCCACCCAGTGACAGTTTTCACGAACTCACAGTTCAGTAGGATGAAAAAGACGATAAACCCTCAAACTATGAAATCTCAGCAGGCTTCAAAGATGCCATTTATGGGCTGGTGGGGTAGGAGCAGTGGCAAAAGAGAACGGTTAGTGGTTAGATGATTCAGAAATATGAGTGGGGGCACTCAGCGAGAGAGGTTGAGAGTGAGAGAGCGGGAAACATACTAAGAGGGATTCCATCTTTGCTTAAACCACAGCGTAACATTGGGGGCCATGTTCCATGAAAAACGGAAATGCGTCACGGGGAAAAGAGGGCTGCTCACCCAGTTAACTCGGGTTTTTCATCTTCGCCTGCACTGGCAAAGGAAAAGGCATGAGCGGCTCCATCTTGAGACACCAAGCCAAAGCAATGGAAATCAATGGTCCAAACCAAGATTCGATCATCTACGGTCTTCCACATTTTTTATACTGTCTTCTCATCGATGGACAACAGTGAACACACACCCCTACATATTTCTGTATTAATACAATGGGTATATGATAAAATAGCCCCAAACACACTTTGGAAAAGATGACTGTATCTATTTTTATATTTTCTTCCTACACCTCGCTTTGAAGACCCAGCCAAGGGTCTCAGGAAATGAACATCAACAGCCATGAGTTTCTGCTAGGTGGCACTCTTCGCCATATGCATAGAACCACTAATTCAGTAAGATGCTAGGAAAATTGGACTAAAGACACCTTTAAATTGCGAATGTAAGCAGCACCTCTATTTGTCAGGACTTCAGGGACTGCGAATCAGTTGGCCACTTACTTGTCTCTGCCTAAATCCGTCCAGTGTACTTGTCCAAATTGTCTTCGCATTTTAGCCTTGAACAGAACTTCCAATCCAATGTAAATTATACCCCTCCAAAACAGGTGCCTGGGGGGAACAATTTAAGTGCAGCTCCGCTCCCTAGCAGTGGGTTAAGAGCACCGAGGGTTCTGTAGAGAAGGAGACACTGAGCATACCTGGGGCAACTCAGGCTTTCCTTGCTGAAGTGAGCCCTCTATTAACAGTCTGTGGTACTTCCTAAACTGGGCTCTGTGGACCAGCTGCGTCAGAAGCACGCGAGCTAGTTGTAGAAGTGTAGATTCCTGGGTCCCAGAGATCAGGCTCTCTGGTGTGGTTTCCAAGCTCCGGAGACTGATTCTGGTCCTGGGTAAAATTGGAGAACCAATTGAACTGCTTGGACAAAGCTGGGTCAGTTTTGGGGGGGACCACCTACCTCCTCTGTGACCCTGGGTAGTTGACCTAACCCCTCTGATCTCACCTATTTCTCTGAGTTACCCCATCATCTTCAAGATGGAGCTCCTAATACCAGCCTCGTAGAGGCGATGTGAAGACTTAATGGAATGAATGAAGCATTAGTTTGCATTTGCTGCTTAAGAAATGTGACTTCCTTCCCTCCTCCCCCTCTTCCTCCTCCACACTCCATTCCATAACACTGTCCGGGTCCCAGTAACTTCATCTTACACTGTTCTTCTTAAGATCCTCCTCACTCTCTCCTTGCCCTATCATCCCCTTTGGGGACCTGCCCTCACAAATAGGAGCCAAACTTGTGATTATTTCAGATTCGTGCGCTCTCCGTTCAGAACACGTTTCGTTTCCTGTGTTCTGTTTACTTAGGTGGCCTGCTCTGGAGAGTTGATTATCTCGCAAATGAATCCATCATGATGTGTTAACGGAGAAGAGTAATGTGTTAACATAATCCCTGGTAACAGAGTCCTGCTTGGTGGGCTTCCATTTGGACCTGGCCCTGGGGTGTTCCCCACGGTCCCAGGGGTGACTACAGGACAGCAGACTGGTTCTAATTTCGAAGACAGCCCAAGTACTGTTCTTAGCAGTGTGGACCCCTAGACAACGAGCCTCGTGTGTGGGGTTCATGCAGGTGTTACTACACTTTTGCTCAAGATGTCAACTCATGCAATTCGCCGTGGTGAAAACCCCTGGAATCTACGACCCACCGCATCGCCTTGGCCAGTGAGACGTGAAGCAGTCATGTGTATCATACAAGATAAATGTGGCATCCTACTTGGCTGTGCCTGTCTGGCCTTGGCCCTCGGGCCTTGCCACACGAAGAACCATTTTCTGTGTGTGGAAGCAGCTGCCGACCTCAGCCTGCCCACTGGTGGGCTCTAGGGATGTCAGAAAACTGCCACGGGGCCACCAGGACTTCCTCTTTCCTTCTAGATCCTACCAGACTGCTGTTTCTAGACGAAGCTCCTTGTAAGACACTAGAACTCCAACCTCCTCAGTCAGTTTAAGTGTGGGCTCCCCCAAAACATTTAATTAATATAAATCTCCAAGAGAGACAAGGGAGATATATACATATCTCCCTTCTCCCCCCCCCCCATAGATATCTACCTATCTAGAGAGAGAAAGAGGGAGAAATAAAACCATTGAACTGTATAACAAACATGTTAGAAATTGACTACAACCTGGGGCACCTGGGTGGCTCAGTCAGTTAAGCATCCCACTTCGGCTCAGGTTATGATCTCATGGTTCGATCTCATGGCCCCGAGTTCGAGCCCCATGTCAGGCTCTCTGCTGTCATTGTGAAGCCTGCTTCTGATCCTCTGTCCCCTCTCTCTCTGCCCTACACACACACACACACTCTCTCTCTCTCTCTCTCTCAAAAATAAATAAATATTAAAAAAAAAAAAAAAGAAATTGGTTACGACCCAAGATGAAGGTAATCTGAAAGGCAGAGTACCGGATCTTATCCCGTTTCTTAACTCGCGTGGCTAAAATGTGAGAGAAGTAGAAAGAATATGAATTTGAAGGTGGCAAAGAGCAGAGTCCGGCCAGTGTGACCCAGGGAAGGTCTTGCCGAGCTGATGGTGGAAGGCCGTGCTCACTGAGACAGATGGGGATTGACTCCGGGTGTGTGGGGGAAAGAGATCGGTTTTAAGCCAGTAGCACACACAAAACCACTGCTTCCAAACCGAAGATCCCCACCTGCAACCACTGCTCTTTCTCTTTGTTCTTGTGCGCTCCACGAGGCTTGCCGTGGGCGTCTAAAGCCAAAAAGGAAACTGAGAGGGGGGTGGGGGAGAAGCAAAAGCAGAAAGATGAGAGAGACGTAAAACCTAAAACAGCGTGAGCCTGCCCTGTGGTCATCACGCTGTTGCCAGCACGGTGCACGCGTGACCCCCATGTCAGCCGGCCACTGCGTACCGTCACGTCATGACTTTTTCTTTTCCACTTTCCCCTTCACTTGGTTGGTTGGTTGGTCAGCCCCCTGTTCTCCCTCATCACATGAACTCAGTCAGATGGGTTAATTTTCGGGCCTGGTGTTCTCCGAAGTGGTTCCCAGTGTTCTTTAGGGTCAAGAGCTCCATCTTCTAGCAGATGCGACTGGTGGTGTGTCCCATGTACCAACTGCTCTTGAGTACTGACGCCCAAAGCTCCAAGGAGGGACGCACCCCAAAGCCTGTCTGGTAAATCTGCCTTTAGCACGTGCAGAAGAGGCAGAGGACAAATCGAACCTTATCCCCACCCCTGTGTTAAAATTGAGCCATAGGGGTGCCTCGTGGGCAGCTCGGTGGGTTAGGTTTCTGACTCTTGATTTCAGCTCAGGTCATGATCTCACGGTTCGTGAGATCGACTGCCGAGCCGGGCTCTGCGCTGACAGCGTAGAGCCTGCTTCGGATTGTCTCTCTCTCCCTCTCTCTCTGCCCCCACCCCTCCTTGTGCTCTCTCTCAAAATAAATAAATTAACAAGCATTACTACACGTATTAACATTATTAAGAAATAAAAAATAAAATACCTCGCAGGATGTGCAACCTGTTTCTTGCTAGGCCCATTAGTTTCCTGTGAGCCTGGGGAGCAAAACGCCCAGGTTCTCAAGTTACCTTCCTCCTCATGTACCCTATGTTTTCTGACTACGTTTAAGAGACCATCTACGCAGGCCTAAGAGCGTCCAAATAGAGCTGGAAATAGACGTGAGGATGGGGCCAGGAGACCTGACGCAGACACAGAGCTATGGTCACACTGATCCCCTCTCTCCTCTAGAGACCACAGACACTTGCTTTGCCTTCTGTCAGCCATGATATTTGCCCTGCCAAATGCTCCCCCTTGGCTTGGATCCCGCCAGTGCCCAAGTCTTGCTGAGGCACAGGATGCGTCTGAGGAGGAAGGACACAACCTCGCAAGTCCAGGGGTGAAAGGAATTGGGGGCCAAGCCTTGACAGTGGTGTGGGATCTATGGAGAGTCCAGAGTCCCTTCCAGAATGGAGCCAACCAGACGGGTGTCAGCCGAGAAGCAGGACATTCAGAGCTTTGGAGGGCACCTGGCAGTACAGAACTCCACACAGGGCTCTCAGAAGGTTAAGAGTGATTAACCAAGATTACAAAGAATGTAACTGATGTCCTTTCTGTTGTTTTCTACAATAAACCCTCTACATAGCCTTATGTCAAAATATGCTGTGGTTTCCAAGATGCATGATTTTCAGTTTCCCTTCCTCTTAATCCATTTCAGAAGATGTTTAAGTTGTCTCCAAGTGCTTTATGGTTTATAAATCACCAAAATAACCTCAACATTATGTGTAGATGTGTTTTGATAGAAGAAACTTTATGATGGCCAAGAGCCGATTGTTACGATATTACCTTTGTTTTCACTGAAGAAGAAAGGCATCTGTTAAGTACAATAAAGCTTAAAGACATTGACAAACAGTCGGTTCTTGCAGCTTATGTCTTTATTCATCTCATCCAGAGATTAATTTGGGAATTTGTGACCCTTATTGATTACAAGTCCTTTGGAAATAATTCATATACTGTGTATTTACAGCTATACTTACAACCCTTGGCATTTTGATACATGAGGAAAATACAATATCTCCCAACTAATGCTCTGAGATTTGAACCCATGCACACTGTTTTCCAAAGGGCACAGACACCTCAGTAGGTCATTGTTTTCCTGAAATAAAGCAAAGTGATCAGGTTTCAAACTTTGAGCTCATGTGGCTTTATACCCAGTTGAAAGTATATGTGTCTTCAGAATGTCTTGGTCCTTTCTATTGCTGCCATTGAGGGCGAAAGCTGGGGTTCAAGACTGAAGCTTTCTGAGTGCTGAGGTCTGTAAACCTTGGCTTCTCCTCCCCCATGCAATTTAAAGGAATCCAAAGAATTGTCATCCCTGCCTGATAACTATAAATAAATAAATGTTCTTGGGGGTCCTCCTTCAGAGTTTACCATCAAAACCATCCAATGTTAAAAATAATAATAATAATAAAAACCACCTAATGTTGATGGATCAAGTTGGCAGATAATTACAGATATACGATATTAGTTAGCAAAGCAGTTTCAAAGACCATTGGATGAGGCAATTTTACTTTGGCTATAGTCCTTTTGTAATGCAGATGAAGATCTTTGTTTGAGTCCGCTCAGGATGCTGTATAACAAAATATCATAAACTGGATGACTTAACACTTTTTTCTCACAGTTCCAAAGGACAGACATCCAGGGTCAGAGTGCCTGTGCCGCCTGGTTCTAGAGAGGGCAACAGTCGATCTGTGCAGAAGGGGGCACTAGGTGATGCAGAAGCAATCAGCTGCGTTCCCTGTGTTTTCATTTCACTAACTCTAGTACATTGTGATGTCATACACGTAGGCCCTGAGCATCTTTTACCCTATTTCCATACATAGCGGTACTTCTTAGGAGTAGAAGCACGATTCCTCTGAATTTCGTGATTGCGTGTGTATTTAATAATCACAAAAGAATTACAGGAGAATCAGAGCCTTATGTCCTCTCCTTGCCGCCCTTCTCCCAGTCGTGTCTTATACAGAAACAGAAAGGGGAGACTCAAGTGCCAATGGAGTCACAGAGAGATCGGAAAGATGATGTGATGCATTATAGAAATTCCATTTTTCCAATTCCTTTGTCATACACTGTGACTCTCCTCTCTGATGTGGACAATCCCAGGTCTTGGAGACTTTAACAACACCCTTTTAGTGAGGCATTCATGGGACAATCTAGACAGCCAAGCTTTTCCTTGGTAGGTCAGGCAGTCACGCTTGGCAAAGAAGGGCTAGACCGTCTCTTTGAACACCTGACTATAGGTCACGTGATTGTCTGTGGCCAGGGCATTTTTCAGACACTGCCAGAAGTACGGGTGGGCCTGTGGGTTTGTCGGCCACTCAAGGACGGAACTCTTACACAGCCTCTTCCGGAGCTGGAGGAACTTGGATTTCTGAAGGGGCTTCTCAAGGAATATCAAGATGATTACGTCTACTTTTTCATCCATGAGCCTCTGATGGGATAAGTAAAATGCGATCTTAAAGTTCTCAGTCTTTGCATACTTGTTTGTCATCACAAACACCGTCTTTTTGCTAAGCTGGATGCTCTGGGAAAGGTTTTCCAGAACTGGCTGCCCTGGTAGCCAATCCCTTTCCTCAAGACACAGATTAAAATGTTTCTCTCTTGGGTCTTCCAACTTGGCCACCAGCTCATCCAAAACCCACTCTGTCACTGCTGGGTCTTTAGTGTCATACACAACAAAGGCATCGTAGCAAGAATCCAGTGATGTCAGACGCTGATACCCCTTCATTTTGGCCTTACAGAAATGGTAACTATACCACACATCCCAGAAATAGAGGTGGTTTGCTGTTGTAATCACCATCAGAGAAAGAGCCACCGATACGGAAAGTGAAAACAGGATCAGGTTAGTCAGATCTACCTCACAGGTATACAGATCCAGAGAGACCACACTCTGGCCCCTGTGTGCTCCTGGCCCCACACAAGTCACATCTGTGGCCAAGTAAGGAATAGTCACCTCTGTATGGTTAACCCACCAGACAAACCACACAGCATCACAGGTGCACAGAAACCGATTATGATGCAAAAGTAACATCTCCAGATTGTTGAGGACATTTTCTGGAAAGCTAGTCTTCTGGATAATCTGGATTTTATTTGAGCTGAGGTCCAGGTATCGCAACTGGAAAGCATCTTGTAGAAAATGCTTTGTCAGATGCCTGATTTGATTGTACTTGAGAATCAGTTTCTTGAGACTTCTGGAACAGTTGTATAATCTCTCAGGGACACTCTTCAGCTCATTGTAGCTGAGGTCCAAAGTTTCTAGATTCTTCAGATACTGGAGTCTTCCCCAGTTGAAGGACTTGAGCCCATTTTTGACCAAGGAGAGAGTCTTTAGTTTTGGAGGCATGCCATCAAAAACTCCAGCAGGCAAGAAACTCAGGGAATTTTCAGAGATGTCTAACTCCTCTAAGTTTAGCAGATTCTTGAAGAATTTTAAGTACCTGTTATCACCATCTCTCCATAAAACATCCAAATGATTTCCTCTGAATTCCAGAATTCTAAGAGACTCACTCTCCATGGTCCTGCTGGTGGACATAGAGATGTCATTGTTGTTCATCATGAGTTTCTTCAGAACTTTTAGGTTCTTGGTGAAGTTTAGCATGTGAGTAATGCCTTCTGATTGAAAGTAATGGCTATTACTACTTATATCTAGAATTTCCAGGTTGCGTAGCTCCTCAAACGCTGTTGAGTAGAGTAAATCAAGCCGGTTGTTAGAGAAGTCCAAATACTTCAACTCCACTAAAGGCTGAAATTCACTGCCATTGAGAGTTTGGCCAATGGTATTTCCTGACAAGTTTAGGCATTTGAGGAAAGACAGATGCTGAAAATCAGAGGACTTGACAAAAAATATATTATTTCTACTTAGGTCCAAGGCCTGCCCATACACATAACAATCTTTATTAAAAGGCAAGAAAGAGGGAGTCTCTTTGTTTTTGAACCTGCAACTCCTTGCATACTCATCATATCTGAAATAATGTAATGTTTCAAGGACCTGAGGTGCATTACCATCTACAGAAGTTCTGGTGTTAGAGCAGAAGCCAACTTCACTTGAATCTCCTGAAGGTGATATTTTATTCATTGAAAGATCTATGACTTTCAATGTTTTAAATTGTTCGAATATGCTGAGGTCAGCGATTTTTATGAAGTTAGTGCCAAGATCAAGAACTTCAAGATTGGAGAGACTACGTAACGGGGAGAGGTTATGGCTGCTCAGCTCCTTAAAGACGTATCCTTTGATCCGTAAAACTTTCAGGTTTTTCAGTGAAGAAAATGCATCCGATAGATTCAGAGTTGCACGATAGACCTGAAGTTCATAATTGAAAGACAGATCCAATTGGACAAGGTTGTGAAGAAGAAGCAAAAATTTGGCATCCCCAATTTCTTTGGCCAAGAAGTTTTGTGAAAGATCTAGCTCCTTAAGTTTTTTAATGTTTTTAAACCATCTTTGGGGCACATGCTGAAGAGAGTTACTGTATAGACGTAAAACTTGTAATTCTGTCAATGCATCAAAAGCCTTCATGTGGATCTGTAGGGGAGAATTATTCTCACAGGGTGTACAAGGAAATGGGACATTGTAACAACGAGGGCAGTTTCCACCTAGGTCAAGAATTTGCAGTTGATTGAGGTTATGAAAATCATCTTCTTGGATTTTTGCAATAGCGTTGTTATAAAGATGGAGTTCTGTTAAAGTGGATGGCAATGTAGTGGGGACGTATGTGATATTGTTATCTTTTAGGGAGAGCAATTTTAGATTTTTCAGACTCAGGAAAGCATCTTTTTCTATGAAAAATGAAACGTTGCAAGGATTGCGAAAATAACAGTTTTGGCCCAAGTAGAGTTTTTCTATGTTGGTCAGTTCTGTTAGGTTATTTTTCATGATACAAAAGATACTGTTGGCCTCAAGGCTCAGCAGCTGCAAGTTGGGGGGAAGACCCTCAGGTATTTCCAGAAGCTGGTTTCCATCCAGATAAAGGGATTTTAAGTAAGTGAGTCTACTAAAGCTTCTGGGTTTAATCTGAAGCCTCCTGGGACACATATTGTCTTTTGGCCCAAGTCGAATAGGTATACAGTTGCATCTGAAATCGATCTCTACCAGATAGTCCAGCTGGTGGAAGGAAGCTGGAGAGATACCAGGTATGTGGTTGATGGTGAGGGTGAGGTTGGTGGCATTGGAAGGAATACCTTCAGGAATTTCTGTCAAATGCTTGTCTGTGCAGTCCACAATCACATGGGCCTTTGGAGCATCCAGAGTGACATCACAGGGCAGAGTTTTGGGAAACCATCTAGCTCCAAGGAGTTTGGAAATTAGGATTATGTTAAAAAGGATAAGGGACTGTCTCTTCAATGTCCACATTGGAAACACCTGAAAGTATAAGAAAGAACAAATCACCATCATTCTAAATCGTTCTAAAATATACCAAGAATCAGATTTGAAAATTCCTATTTGCTGCCTCTCTTTTGCTACAGTTTAAAATAAAAAAATCAAGTCTTATTCTCCATTGCCTGGAGGACATCTCCCACTCTGTGACTGTGTTTGTCTACTACTAAGGTTCATAACAATTTAGTTACATTTTTAGCTTTTAGCATCTTAGCCTTTCAGTTACATAGCTTTCAAAGTGATAGACGCACACTTTCCTATTCACTATTATTTAAAAATAGTGCAGTGGAAGAGCTATCAACTAGCTGCCAAAGTCTGAAATTTGGGGATGAAAGAATATTAAAATGAAAATGCATTGGGACAAATAACACATTAAGACTTTAGTGCAATTACTGTTTGCGTGCTAAGCCTGCTCTGGTACACATTGCACATTATACCTCACAATATTCAAGGCTCTCAATATCCTAAGTAGCACTGCCATTCTATGAGCTGGCTTTCCTCTTGGATTGTTTTTGGAAATCCAAGATGATTTGGGGATGGACAGAGCACAAGTGAGGAAGGGGCAGAGAGGGAGATACACAGAATCCCATACACATTGGGTTTACATTACAGAAATGTGGAAAGGAGAGAGCAGAGCAGACAGTCAGGGAACCATCTGGGTGACTCCTGATTGATCAAAGAGGATACTTATGGGGGCGCCTGGGTGGCTCGGTCAGTTAAGCTTCTGACTTCAGCTCAGGTCGCGATCTCATGGTTCATGAGTTGGAGCTCTGCATCGGGCTCTGTCCTGACAGCTCAGGGCCTGGAGCTTGCTTTGGACTCTGTGTATCTCCCTTTCTCTGCCCCTTCCTCACTTGCGCTCTGCCTCTCTCAGTCTCAAAAATAAATAATAAAACATTTTTAAAAATTTTAAAAAAGAGGATACTTATGAGAGTGAAAGGAAGGCAGACCTATTAAGAATTATGCTAAGACTAGGGGTACCTGGGTGGCTTAGTCAGTTAAGCATCCCAGTCTTGATTGTGGCTCAGGTCATGATCTCACTGTCCATGAAATTGAGCCCTGTGTTGGGCTCTGTGGTGACAATGCAGAGCCTGCTTGGGATTCTCTCTCTCCCTCTCTCTCTGCCCTTCTCCCACTCATGTGCTTTCTCTCTCTCTCTCTCTCTCTCTAAAAATAAATAAACTTTAAGAAAAAAATATATAATTACGCTAAGACTATTGCCAGAAAACCAAGACTCTCTTAGGCAAACTGGGACATATGGAAACCTACCCATAATGCTGATTCTTGGGCATCCAGATTTATCAGGGGAGAAACTGGGACCCAGGGGAGAAAGACCTTAAAAGGTAGTATGGGAAGTACTAAAGAGCTTTGCTAATCACCATATTAACTTGAACTTGCCCTTCCTTAGAGGGTGGTTTAACCAGGGACTTGCCCTCAAGTTTCAGGATCTCTATCAATATTTTACTCCAGAACACTGGTTTTAGTTTAACAGGTGCTTATCTATGGAATGATGTAGCCTGTGTCTCTACAACAAGCTTCTAGATCAATTAATGCTTTTGTCTTCCCCATTGACTGAATCAACCAAATATGTTGATATCTAATAAACCAAATGCCTAGTTCCCTTAATTCCTCTAATACAAGGTAAATAAGCAAATTTCCCCCCAGCTTTCTTTTTCTCTAATGAAAGATGGTTCAGAAGGATCTCAAAGAGCTTCTTCATGCATCTTGAGATGCCTAGAGTTGAAGTTAGAGGTACAACATTGTCTCTTTTTTTCTCTTTCACCACCTTGTCTCCTCCTCTTCCTCATTAAAACCATTCACTGAGTCCAGTTGACGTTCTTCATTGACCTCCTTGACATCCTCCTTGCTTTGCCATTTTAGCTAAAACTTCATCCTTGATCTCAGGCTCTTGCTCTTCCAATCCACCCAAACTATTAAGCTTCCCAAAGATTAATCAGATTATATTACTCTAAAGTCTTTCAAATTATTTTCTTTTCCCCCCCTTTTTTACAGAATGAGCCCTAACTTTGTGTCATGGCATCCAAAGTCTTCCAGTAATTGGCTTTATTTATACCTACTTGTCCAGGCTCACCTGATACAACGCCCCTCTCAGCTTCTCTAGTCACTAACCCCAAGCCCAATGTGTAGCTCCCTGACTTGCAAGTCTTTTCACCTGGACTAGTCTGTTCTACCATTTCCACCCATCAAAATTCTAGTTATCCTTTCAGGCTATACTCCCCAATGTGGAGCACTCAGATCCCTGGGGAGATATGGCAATAGGCCAGGGGTTATAGGAAGCTCATAGATAAACGTGGTATATCTCCCTTGAGCATCAATCTTACTCAAAGGTTTAGGAAAAATGTTCATCACTCAGGGAGGAGGGGTTGAGTCAAGATGGGAAAAGGAGAGATGCAGAGGGAGCTATTTTTATGGTCCCTGATTATGGGATCCCAGACCCTGGACCCCATCTCCAGCCATGCTTCTCCCAGAAGACATGATGAGTTCGTGAACCCCACTATCGGAAGGTAATAAGTAATGCTGCGAAGGGTGTTACTGTTGACCTGGGAGGTGAGTTGTATTCTAAATGGGGCCAAATGAATAAAGGACAAATTGTGAACCAGGTACCCTCTTATGAGCCCACTCTCATGAGCCTAGATGAGATCCTGGGAAGAACTGGGGGGATCCCTAAATTAGCGAGTTAAAAACATGAAGTGACAGCCATCAACTGAGTTCTCCGGAATATGCCTAGTTTAAGTATTTCTATGATGGGGGGGAAACGAATGCTCTAAGATGAAGGCAGTTGAGTTATAGGCATAATAAGAGTGGTTTAACAACCGCTGTCCTTCCCCCGCCCACATCTCTGATTTGTTAAGTCCTGATCTGCAGCATTTGCAAATTCCCATAGTGTAAAGACTCCCACCATGGCCAATTTGCAACTGCCAGTGTGATGCCGTTCAGTGCAGAGTTGGGGAGGGATGTGCAGAATTGCTCTGGCAAGCCTGTATGAGCTGGGTCCAGCAAACCCTGACCATAACATACCTGAGACAATGACCGTGAAATGACTCTACATATGGACATAGTATAAACTAGAATGGAAAATTAATCAGAAAGTCTCTTATCCTTCCATATTTCTAAACTTTTTCTTGCACTCGTCCACTTTTCTCCATGTCTACTGCCACCTCCTTACCCCCATTAGCCATTAGGTCTTACCCAGACTACCACAAGAGGCTCCAAAATGGTCCCCCAATTCTCTGTCTCCTCTACAAGCCATTCATCAAACAGCATGAAAGCATTCATTATAAATATGAGTCACATCAACTGCAGTGACTTCCTATTACACTTTGAATCCTTATTATTGCTTATATCATGCATGTTCTGACTCCCACCCTACTTCCATGACCTTGAACCATCCTTCCCCTGTTTTGACCACACACCAGACATCTGGCCTATTTTCTGTTCCGCATTCGAACCAGTCTTGGCACCTGCTGTTCCCTCTTCCTGAAATTATCGTTCCCTTCCTCTTCCCACAGCCAGGTCATTCTCATCCCTCAGGTGTCTGCATAAATAACACACACTCAGTCAGGCTTTCTCTAGTAGGCAGCACTTGCTATATTCTGAGCATCATTTTCAATGTTTCGATATATTAACTCATAAGAACCACATGTGAGTGGTACTACAGACCCTCAATCCTTACCCAAAACCTCTGGGGCTAGATGTGTTTTGGAACTAAGAATTTTTCGGATCTTAGAAGGTAATAGGATATATGGATCCACATGTTATGTAATGTTCCTACTGGGGCCTGGGGCAGTATCCCATCACCAAACACTTAAAATTTTGTGCAGTAAAACAAAGAATTATCCACACTAAGTGGGAAAGGAAGGAAGGAAGGAAGGAAGGAAGGAAGGAAGGAAGGGAGAAAAATCAAGGGAAGGAAGGAAGGAAGGGAGGAAAGAAGGAAGAAAGAAAACTAACTCAAGTTCAGATCAAGATTCACCTCCAAATGAATTTGAGTCGTATGTTTGCCGTTGACTGAGTGAGGACAAAGCTTTCAGTTTGGAGATTTTGGAATTACAGACCTCTATTATTATTTCCATTTTTCAGATGAGTCCATTGAGGCACAGAGAGGTATATATACTCTGCACTAGACTAGTCTGCTTTATTTCCTTCATGGCCCTTAACACAATCAGCCATTATCTTGCTGATAATTTATGCGCTTATCTGTTTAATGTCTATCTTGCATGAGAATATAAGCACCAAGAGAGCAGGGCTTTGTGTGTCCTTGTGTAAAACAATGCCTGGCACTTAATTTGTGTTGCAGTATGTTTGATAAACACATGAATAAAAGAGTGAATGCATGCATGAATGAAATAAAGCAAATATTTCAAAGAAATTTCCCTTTGGAGTCAACTGCTTTAGGCTACAGCCCCAGACTCCCCAGGGGATAACATTCTATCTCTTCTATTTGCCCGGGGATTCCTCGGGGAGAAAGGTTTAAGAAGCTCAAACCCACGTTCTTGAGGACATTCTCTGGGATCAATCCAGACAGAAGTACCAACTCTGGCCAGATCAACCCAGCTCTGGATCGACGGTTGGAAGAACTGTGTGATCTACCTTGTCACTTCACCACCCTTGCCACGTTGTCTGCCTTTGCGTCATTCAAGATAGGTAGCTACAACATCCATGTTACAAGAAGCCAGATGGAAGCAGATAGGAAGAAGGGGAGCAGCCCCACCATTTAAGGATACACCCCCCAAAGTGCCTATTTCACTTCCTCTCACATCACATTAGCTTTAACTTAGTCACACGCCATGTTTAGCTGCAAGGGAGCCTGGGAAATATAATCTTTTTTTTCTGAGTGGTATATGCCCAATTATAAATGGCGATTCTATCAGCATGAGATGAAAGAAAGGGAAGGGGTCCCCAGGGTTGTTAGTCTGCTAAGATTCCGACTCCTGATTTCGGCCCAGGTCATGATTTCACGGTTGAGCCTCACATTGGGTTCTGCACTGGGCATGGAGCCTGCTTAAGAGTCTCTCTCTCTCTCTCTCTCTCTCTCTCTCTCTCTCTCTCCTTCCCTCCAACCCTCTGCCCCTCCCCAGCTCATGCTCTCTCTCCATCAAAACAAAAAAGAAGAAAAAGATATTGGGAGATATAGAACAATCTCTGGACTTAATGAGGATGATAAAAATAATTAATTGCGAGTATCAAAAAATAGCCCATGGAATAAGAACATACAATTAAACTACACATATAGAAGTGTCAGCATCTTGTCTGGAAAGAACTAATGATATTTCCACATTGTATTTTATTTTATTTTATTTATTTTTAAAGATTAAAAAAATTTTTTTTAACATTTATTCATTTTTCAGAGATGGAAAGAGACAGAGCATGAGCAGGGGAGGGGCAGAGAGAGAGAGGAAGGCACAGAATCCGAAGCAGGCTCCAGGCTCTGAGCTGTTCAGCATAGAGCCTGATGTGGGGCTCGAACCCACAGACCGTGAGATCATGACCTGAGCTGAAGTCAGAATGGTTAACCAACTGAGCCACCCAGGCGCCCCATTTTTTATTTTTTTTTTAAACTTCTGTTTTTAATGTTTATTTTTGAGAGGGAGGAAGCAAGCGAGCAGGGGAGGGGCAGAGAGAGAGAGAGATGGAGGATTCAGAGAGGGCTCCGCACTGACAACAGAGAGCTCAGTGCGGGGCTCGAACTCATGAACCAAGAGGTCATGACCTGAGCTGAAGTCGATGCCTAACTGACTGAGCCACCCGGTCACCCCTGATTTTATTTTATTTTTTGAGTAATCTCCATGGACAACGTGACGGGGGTGGTGAAGCAACAGGGTAGGTGATCTCGAGTCGCCAGATCCTTGCATGACCTCCCAGAGCATAGTACAAATCAGGACGCTGAGCTGCTAACCTCTAGGAGCTTCTGAGAAATCACAAAATTGTTACACTAAGCCCGTGTTCATTGGCTTTTCTACTCTACCAGTGTAAACCCACTGTTAGCCACTGTGGAATTCAGAACTTGGCAGTAAATTGCTGCTTGTGGGACAACCTAAAATATGGGGTGTTGGTATCAGGCTATGAGCAAGATATATGTGTATATTGTAAAATGATTACAACAAGTCTAGTGAACATCCATCACCTCACATCGTGACAGCTTTTTTTCTTGTGATGGCAACGTTTAAGACCTATTCCCTTAGCAACTTTCCAAAATACAATTCAGTATTGTGAACTACAGTCACCATGAATGCCAACTGTTGACTTGTGGCTTTACTCTTAGGGGAAACGGTTTGGCAATATTCATGATGCGTGTTGATGGCTTCTTACTGTTTTTAGCAGTCTTAGGAGAGGCATGAGCTATGGCTGAAGTTAGCATCTGCAAGCAGTGATGGAAGGAAGTGAGGTTTTCTCTGCTGGCAGCCTGAACTCTAAAGTTGATTAAGCCTTCCTTAATTTGGGGCCGGGCAGGGTTGAAAAAGCCCACTGCTTTACCACAAATGAAGGCAGATGAATGGACAGAATCAAGAGCAGCCCTAAGAGAGCGCGAGTGCTCACATGCATTTTTCCAGCACTTTCCATTAAGTATTTTCTAGCAGACAATGAAAGTCAGTCCAGGGCAAGAATCTGACTAGCAGTGCTGCCTTGCCCTTGACTCCTACAGCCTCTGGGGAGTTGATGAAATTGAGAATGAGGAACATTGACAGAATACAGAATCTTTTCACTTAAAATGGTCTAGGGGAGCTGGGTGGCTCAGTCGGTTAAGCGTCCAACTCTTGGTTTCAGCTCAGGTCATGATCTCACGGTTCGTGAGTGGTTTGTGAGTTCGAGCCCCACATCGGGCTCTGCGCTGACAGCATAGAGCCTGCCTGGGTTTCTCTCTCTCCCTCTCATCTGTTCTCTCTGTCTCTCAAAATAAATAAACTTAAAAGAAATTAAAAAAACTAATAAATAAAATGGTCTAGAGCTGCTCGGTCTGATATGATAGCCACCAGTCATGTGTGGCCATTTGAATTTAAATTAATTAAAATTAAATGCAATTTTAAAATTCAGTGTCTCAGCTACACTAACTGTATTTCAGGTGCTCAAAAGGCACAGTAAGCTCGAGGTTACAGTATTCGAGTGTGCAGGCATACTGTAGAAAATTCTATTAGAGAGCACTGGTCTAGACCACGGGATGGCAAACTTTTTCCAGAAGGGGCTAGAGAGTAAATATTTTAGGCAAAATTGAGGCGATCATGTGGGTACTTCAATTACCATTAAGAATGTGACTCATTAAAGTTATAAAAACCATCCTTAGCTCACGAACAATACAAAACAGGTGGTCAGAGTCGGCCCAAAGGCCGTAGTTTGCAAACCCCTGGCCTAGACAAAATCTTAGGCTGTACGAAACTCACGCATAGAATTAACTCTAAGCAAATTTAACCCAAGCCCGCCAAATATTAAAAGAAATTATACTGCTTCGAAAGCCTGTTAAGCACGTTCACACACCGCTAATTTCCACCAATGGCATTTATCGAATGATTTCCTCGTCATTCCAATGCTAAGAACTAGGTTTGTTTACGAAGAGAGTGTAAAGCAGAGGGCACGGCTCAGAGCTTGTGCTCTTGGCTGCTTTGTTATGCTACTTTTCCAGAAGGCTCCATGTCAAGGCATGCAATCCTCCCTCTGGGTGGTGAACGCTCTTATGTCCGGAACCTTGCTTGTCTTTACATGTACTCTATCGTTACGACGGCCTGCCACATGGTGAGCATGACATAAGTATTTGCTGAATAAATCAAGGCTTTGAACTTTCTTAAAATCCCATGGAAGACACACATTGAATGATCATAAATGGTAAAGTATTCCAAAGGTCAGACTGTTGACAAGGAAGCGAGGAGACACCAGGAGGGCTTGGCACCTCTAAAACGAAGGGGTGAAGTGGGAAAGTACCCCAGAAGGAAAGAGGACAATGTCAGAGGAAGGCATGGGAAGTGAAACTGCAGAAGGCCCCTTCCTTGATCCTTTCTCAGTTCTGTCGCCTTGAACCTGAAACCCCAGTAAGAATGGCGAGCTCATTTGTCTCTCCTGGGAACAGGCATACCCGGAACGGGACTGTCCCTGTCCTATGCTCAGTAGTTGAGCCTCAGCCCAGCTAGCCCTTGGAATGTTCTATGGCAGATGGGCCGTCTCCTGGCTCTCTGTGCCGGCTGTACCAGGAGCTTGGAACTCAGAGATAGCAGATAGACAGTGACAGGCTGGGTTCTGAAGAAGCAAAGGAGGGGGGAAAATTGACTCAAGGAAGAAAACCTTCCCAAATGTGTTAAAGAGAAATAAGGAGCACCTGGGTGGCTCCGTCGGTTAAGCGTCCGACCTTGGCTCAGGTCATGATCTCACAGTTTCTGAGTTTGAGCCCCGCATCGGACTCTCTGCTGTCAGCGCAGAGCCTGCCTCAGATCCTCTGTTTCCCTCTTTCTCTGCTCCTACCCTGCTCATGCTCTCTCTCTCAAAAATAAAATAAGTATTTTTTAAAACGATAAAGAGAAATAATACCTTTTGAGGCTTCCAAATTTAAAAAATATTCTTGAGAAGATGATTGAAAGATGTGAAGTTTTCCTTTATTCCTTAAGTGGAAATGTCCCCTTTCAAACCACTTGGAACTACCTGCTTAACAGGAAAGTGGGGACCCTAGCTTCAACAAAATTCAATATAAGAGTTTGCTCAGTGCCAAAGGGGCTCCTGGGTGGCTCAGTCCGTAGAGCATCCAACTCTTGATCTCGGGGTCATGGAGTTCAAGCCCTACATTGGGTGTAGAGATTACTTAAAATAAGTAAGTAAGTAAGTAAGTAAAAGTCTTCAAACAGAGCTCACTCAGTGTTGAGCCGGCCCTATATTTTCATCTGCTACAAATAATTCACGTTATTTTGTTTTGTTTTGGTTTTTTGGGCCACGATTGCCTAAAGACATGCACCTTTCAGTAACGTGATTTGTAAAGTAACGTAATACACCATGACATACACCAGGCTCAGCTTCGGCTGCAAATCCCAGCTAACTACACGTGCAAATCCACTGGGTAAATCTGGATGCTCAATTAGCGAGCTAACTGATCAAAAAGGGAATGTTTGATTTTGTATGCACAGGTGTTCTATTCTCTCAGTAAATCGCCTCTTCTTGTGAAAATGGAAAATGTCGAATTCACACTGAACAGTCACCAGACGGCCATTTGCTTTTTTTTTTTTTTAAACAATGGCGTGGCCTTTTCTCGTGTGCTTATTACATGCCAGATGCTGAAGGAGACACAGTGTTGCTAGGACATCACTAAGCCCTGACAATAAGGTTGAAAGGACATATAAATATTCCCATCTCACTGATGGAGAGGCAGAGATCAGAGAAGCAACTTCGAACCAAGCGTCCAAGTGCATATGCTGAGCAATCATCTTCAAGGTGCTTCACACAGTTACAGCAAACGCACTTGGCCTGTGTCTGTATCGCAGTGTATTTCTCTTTCGGTTCAAGGATTCTTAGCACTGTGATGTGTCCATATTGTGCTACTTAGAGTTTTCATAAAGAAATCTGCCAAATACCAAAAGGAGGGATTTACAATTTGAGTGGGACCAACTTGAGGGAAAAAGAGAGACTTTTCGGATGATACACTTCTGATGGATTCCATCTGCTGTCCAGCAATGCTAGGTCAGGGTAGTTCATGAATCTGTAAACTTACAGGCATGCTCAGGTTTACATTCACAAAAGAATTACATGCTCACACAGCTATCCAACACACATATTGGGTATGTAACCTACACAAAAGACTGTGCTAGGCCAAGGAGGGGAATACTGGGGAGTCAGACACCATTCCTGCCCAGCTAGGAACCAAATCCCTCTACTACTGCCGCTCAGAGGCCATGTGTGTCTCCTGAGCTGGGAGATCTCTGCTGTCGGGGCAATCCAGGTGCGGCAAACAATGTTGCAGACAAAGGCTAGTCAGGCCGAAAGGTAATGCTGCCTGCCTCCCCTTCAAACAGAAGCTTGAAGAAACCCTTCAAAGTGCCAAAACACATCCTTGTGGCTGCATCCGTTTCCTGGCAGGACTTGAACTTGCATTCAGAACCGAGTTCTCCTGATCTGAGACCCACATTTGCTTCCCACCCGTAGGTCTAAGGCTGGAGGCTAGGATGGCGAATAGGGAAACATGCTGTCCAGGAAGCTGGGAACGGAGTCAGCCTCTCAATCTGCTGCAGGGCTACTGACTAAATGCTCGTAAACCTTGACTTTCTTCTCATCCACAAACTGTGTGGGTTGAGCTAACGGACCTCCACACTCCTTTTCTATTGTGCTTACTCGATGCTTCTGAGCCTTGGCCTGGAGCCCCCTGAAACTTATCTGCCTGCGTCTGATCTCAGCTGTGAGTCTTCCTAGCCCCCCAGAAGCTCAGGCTGCTGCCGTTTCAAAATGATCTAAGCAAGGCTTCCAACCACCATGAGCCTCCTAAGGATTCCACAGAGGTGAGAAAACAACAACTAGCACATCTTTTTATAATAAGCCTTATATGTCTTCAGGTGACACTGTTTTGTGAGTTTTATTCAGCTCTCTGAAACAGTAAGGCTGGGAAGAACTGGATGAGGATCTATCAACTGGAGGAAATGGTTAAAACTGAGAAACCACCCATAGCGGAACACCAAACATCTCTTTAAAAAGAATGTGGGGGCGCCCGGGGGGCTCAGTCACTTAAGAATCCAGCTCTTGATTTTGGCTCAGGTCCTGATCTCAGAGTCCCTGAGTTCAAGCCCTGGGTCAGGCTCTGTGCTGACAGTGGGGAGCCTCTTGGGATTCTCTCTCTCTCCCTCTCTCTCAGCCCCTCCCGTGCTCTCTCTCTCTCTAAATAAAATAAACTTTAAAAACTAAAAATAAAAAGAATGTGGTAGACCTATAGGTATTGACATGAAAAGCTGCACAAGTTATTCAGTTATAAACAAAATGAATTTTTAAGGCAGCATGAAAATAACATATAGCATATGAACCCTTTATGATGAATAAAGATACAAATATTTGATTTGTTCTTGCAGCGAAAAGTACAGAAGGACACATTAGAAACTCAACAGTGATATTTTCTGGGAAGGGGTAAGAAAGGGAGCCTCTGCGGAGTAGGAAAGAACATGCTTTATCCTCTATTCTTTGAGTTTTTAAATAAAGAACAGGTATTCCTTTTATTTTTAAAAACATCTTAAAATTTGCAGAGCAGGGGCGCCTGTGTGGCTCAGTTGGTTAAGTGTCTGACTTCGACTCATGTCATGATCTCACAGTTCGTGAATTTGGGCCCTGCATTGGGCTCTGTGCTGACAGCATGGAGCCTGCTTCAGATTCTGTGTCTCCCTCTCTCTGCCCCTCCTATGCTCACACTCTGTCTCTCTCTCTCTCAAAAATAAATTCACATTTAAAAAAATTAAAGATTGCAGAGCATGTAATAAAACCTTATTATAATAATGTGAAAGTAAATTGTGAAAAATGAAAATTTCAACAAGTATGTATTGATACCTGCTATGTGCCAGGTACCCACTTCTAAGTGTTGGGTCACATCAGTGGACCAAATAGAAAAGATTCCTGCTCTTCTGAAGCTTACATTCTCCAAGTAATAAAAAATATAGAACTATAATCATCATATCAATGTTAAGTGACAAGGTTATAGAAAAAGGAAGAGCAGGGTGGGCTTGTGGCCATAAATACAGTGGTTTGGGGGGACATCATTGAGAAGTTGACATTTGAGCCTAGATCTCAAGGAAAGGAGGAAGTTGACCAAGCAGCTCTATTAAGGGGGTTAGGGGTGGAGGGGGGGGGAAGCAATCCAGGCAGAGGGACAAGCCTAATGCAAAGGCCCCCAAGGTGGAAACATGCTGGAATATTCAAAAGATGATGGCAAGACTGGTGTGCCCTGAGCAAGGGGAGTTGAAGAATGATAGGAGATGAGGTCAAAGAGGGAGGGCCCCCAGCCTCTCGCCAAGCACGCAGGGCCTTGCCAACCATTCCAAGGATGATGGTTTTCCTCTGAGTGGAATGCGGTTCCGTGTCAAGCTTATGAGCTGAAGAGTGATGTGGCCTGACTTACATTCTAGAAGATCCGTGCTGTTGTGCTGTGTTGAGAAGAGACCGTGAGGGGGTGAAGGTGGAAGGACTGAGACCAGTCAAGACGCTATGACAGCAATTGAAGCAAAAGGCCCAGTTGGCAAGGGTGGAGGTGGTGAGAACGTGCCAGATACTGGATTATATTTTGAAGGTGAAGCCAAAGAAAATACGACTTCAAAGTTCTTAGAAGGATGACGGATTGGAAACAGCAAACATTTCTGGGAAATTTCCTGCCAAGGGGAACAAAAACACTGGCAGGTGTTCCCAGGGCCAGGAGGGTCAAGAGGATTTATTTTAGGAAAAGAGAAACAATAGCACGTTGTGATGCTGGTGAGAATGAAAGAACAAAAAAAAACCCACCAAAAAGCATTGATGATGATGATGATGATGATGAGTACCCAAACATTGATCCTGAGCAGGAGAGCAGGGAGGACACCTAGCACACCAGCATGGAGACTGGTCTTAGCTAGGAACAGAAAAAACTCTCATCCTCAGTAGAAGAGTCCACACATTTGTTGACAAATCTCCTATCCTCCTTTGAGGTTTTTGTGAGAATTTGCACAGAGAGCAGCAGAAGTGATGCCACAGGACTTCCAAGGCTAGGACAGAAAAAAGGTGATAGGGTTTCCCCCTCACCTAGTGCTCGTTCTCTCTTGATCTCTCTGTCTCTCTCCCCACTTTCTTTAAAGCCCTGAGCCACCAGCCTTGTAAGAAACCTGGCTACACTGCAGCCGCCATATTGGTGAGACTACATGGAGACAGAGACCCCCCTGAGGAGCCCCAGCTGGCAGCCATTGAGTCTCCCTGCCTGGGCACAGACCTGTGAGGGAGCGAGTTTTCAGGTGAGTCCAGCCCTGGGCACTGACTGTAACGGTGTGAAAGACCCAGCATCAGAGCCACCTAACTGAGCTCAGTTGGCCCTTGAGCCCACCACACATAAGAGTATATGATTATGGGATGCCTGGGTGGCTCAGTTGGTTAAGCATCCAATTCTTGATTTTGGTTCAGGTCATGATCTCATGGTTCATAGGATCGAGCCCCAAATCAGGCTCTTTGCTGACATCGCAGAGCCTGCTTGGGATTCTCTCTCACCCTCTCTCTCTGCTCCTCCCCTGCTCATTCACTCTCTAAATAAATAAGTAAATAAACTTTAAAAAAAAAAGTATATGATTGTGGTTGTTTTACACCAATGCATTTTGGGGTGATGTGTTAGGCAGCGACGGGGAACTGGATAGGTGGTCTGGCAGGACATCCAGGTACAGAAGCTCTAGGTAGGCGCACAAGGAGGAGGGCACATGTGGATAGCCTCTTCCAATGGCTGCAGTGTTCTCGGTGAAGTGGGAAGCAAGCTTAGCAGCTATGAGTGAGAAGACAGCAGATGTGGAAGACAGAGGAGAAGGAGGACAGGACCCTCCTGGAGGCCCAGGCAGACACTGCACGAGGAAATCAGTGTGATTACCTGCTGGCAACAAGGAACCACCCCCAACACCCTCATCTTTTTGCAGGTAACTTGCCTTCCCCTTGGGGTCTTTCTCACACACTCTGCATGGCTACACTCTGCTTAGATTTAATTCCTCTCAGCAAAATTCCTCTCAGAAGGAAATCCACCTTGAGATGGGAATATTGGAAGCCTGGGAACAGTTACTGTTCTGCTCACCGCCACACCTTTACCAGCCAACCCATCTGAAGGCCAACATACTGAGTGCCCCCGGGGACTACTAGGTGCCAGGCTTCGGGGGCAACAGCTCCATGGGTTCACCTGCTCCTCCAGTCTATCTGCAAGATCACACGGGCAGGAAAAGAGCCAAGTGGCCCAAGTTGAAAAGGAATTATTGGAACATGCATTTCTGGTGGTGGGGGTGCTGAAGGCAAGCTGGGGAAGCGAAGGATTTCATATTACAGCGGGGATCCTGCGAGTGGCCAGGCTGGGTTGAACCAGAGCTGATGGCCAGCTGGAAAATAATGGGAAAGGGACACAGGAGAGGCAAGGAGTGAGTAGAAGAGCAGTCGTTGGACACCCATGAATTTGAAGTCACTAACCTGTTGCCCTGTCGATATTGAAACCGTGCCGTGGGATTGGAAGTACCAGAAAGTCTAAACCTTGTTTTCAGACAATTGTTTTTTCCTCAAGGTCAACTGATGTGGTTCTAGCCGGTGAACCAGCAAGGCCCTGTATTCCTTGCTGGAGATCAGGAGCCCAAGACCCTGCTCAGTTTACACCCGCAACTTCTACCGCCCTTTCCCCGTGTCTGACAGTTACCCCTGCTTCCTTAAAGTGTTAAAGTCTCCATCCCAGGAGGAGCACACGCTTAACATAAGATGCTCCTGTACGCCTGTTTTCTAAGTACACCTGCTTTGCAACCTTGTGCCCACCTGGACCTGTGATGACAAAGCTCCCCTTTCTGAATATTCATCCTAACCCTAAGTAAAAGGAACCCACTCACATCTGCTTAGGGGCTTTGAAAGTCATTCCCCGTGGTCTCCTTATTTGCTGCAAATAAAGTTTTCTTAGTGTGACCACACCACCTGGTGTAGTCTATCTGTAACTCACCAAGGAGGGAACTCCCATCAACTGGGTAGGGCACTGAATTGTTTGATAACTGGAGAGTGATATGGACATCACCCTGGGTGCTAACCAAACACCATGAGCAAGGAAGTTACTTCACTTTGGTGAATCATTTTACTTCAGGAGCCTCTGATTTCCTTGTTTTTCTATTTGTTTGGTAGACTGAGCCTCCACTTGGAATTTCCCTAATAAATTTATGACAAAATAGCTCCCCCTCCCCCCCCCCCTTTTTTTTTTTGCAAATTTCAAAAACATTTCTCATTGTAGGCTAATCTCTGGAAAGTGTAATTATCTTAAATACCAAAGTCTCATTATGTAACCAAAAACAAAACAAAAGTAAGTGTAAGGATATAACCCACCTACTTTAAAAATAGACTTTTCATCATTTACTTCCTATCATTTTTAGCCCAACAGACTTAGTTTTCAAAATAAAAGAATAAAATGCTATATAGTAGTCTTACATAAATTAGGTACTCAACAGCTATTACACGTTACAACAGGCACTAAAGACCAGGAGATATTAAGTCTTATTTGATCATATACTCTAACCACTTGTTTTCCAGAATCCACCACGGTATGCTTTTCCTGTATGGGGCCAGTTAGCAAGTATTTTCTGTTTTGCAGGCTGTATGGTCTCTGTCACAACCACTCAACCAATGAGTAGGTTGCCATTGCAGCGTGAAAGCCGTTATAGACAATATCTGAACGAACAAGAAAACTATTTGTGGGCACCGAAGTTTGAGTTTAATATACCTAGGATGGGTCATAAAATACTATTCTTCCTTTGACTTATTCAATCACTTAAAAACATCAAAATTTTCAGGGTGCCTGGGTGGCTCAGTCGGTTGAGCGTCTGTGGTCACCATCTCACGGTTCGTAGGTTCGAACCCCGAGTCGGGCTCTGTGCTGACAGCTCAGAGCCTGGAACCTGCTTCAGATCCCCTGTCTCTGTCTCCCTCTCTCTCTGCCCCTCCCCTGCTCACGCTCTCGTTCTCGTTCTCTGTCTCAAAGGTAAAAATAAACATTAAAAAAACAACAACATAAAAGCTTTCTTAGCTTGTAGGCTGTACAGACATAGGCGGCAAGCTGGGGACCGGCCATGGCGCACCGCCCAGCCCTAAGATTTGGCAAGCTTCTGAGACAGAAGCGAGCTGTTCTTGGGGTGTGAAGACACTGGTTGGTTAATCTGTAATGATTGCTTTTAATTTTAGCACAATCTTTCAAATTTCTAAATGATGAGATTTCTTTAATTTAGTAAATAAATTTCTGGTTACCTCTTTGCTTGGGCACGAAGAAATTTGCTACAGTGAAGAGTGGAATAATGTTTTTACTTGTAAAACTGCCGGACTATGGTTACATATCAGCACATGTCTTTCTAATACTGCTCTCCGTGTCCTGTGTCTATTACACAGAGTGAGGAGCATTCCAGCCTTAGCTAGAGCTTTTCTGGTGGAAAGATTGCATTGAAAATTTTTAAATATTTTATTATTTACTTTTGAGAGAGAGAGAGACAGAGAGAGACAGAGAGAGACAGAGCATGAGCAGAGGAGGGGCAGAGAGAGAGAGGGAGACACAGAATCCGAAGCAGGCTCCAGGCTCTGAGCTGTCAGCACAGAGCCTGACACAGGGCTCGAACTCACAAACCAGGAGATCATGACCTGAGCTGAAGTCAGATGCTTAACTGACTGAGCGCCCCATGAGCTCCTGAAAGGTTGGATTTTAAATTCTTATTCAGCCACATGAGTGCCCTCTCACTTTGGTGGATCACTTTACCTCAAGAGCCTCTTGATTTCTCAACTGTAAAATGGTTAGAATGCAGGGCTCTTTTGTGAAACTATTAAGACAAATAGGTAACACATGTGTTCATGTAAACCATCTTCACAGATTAACCAACAGTGAGGAAGCATCTAGTGTGCACAGATTAAAAACATCAGGAAGGGGTGCCTGGGGGTGCTCAATTGGTTAAGCATCCAACTCTTGGTTTTGGCTCAGGTCATGATCCTGGGGTTGTGGGATCAAGCCCTGCGTTGGGCTCCGAGCTGAGTACTGAGCATGGAACCTACTTGAGATTCTCTCTCTCTCTCTCTCTCTCTCTCTCTCTCTCTCTCTCTGCCCCCTGCCCCTACCCTGCTCTCTCTCTCTAAAATTAAAAAAAAAACCATGAGAAATATATGCTACTTATCAATTTCTAGTTTGCTGTTTTCATTTGCCACTATATTATAAGTACTTTCTTAGGTCTTTCAGTGTTCTTTTAAAAAACATGATTTGGTGGTTACACAACATTCCATTTAATGGGTGACCACGATTAAGTAACCCCTCCTCAACATCCGGCATGACATATTCTCTTTGCCATGCTGCATAGACTATCTTCATAAATTATTTGCCACCTCCTTGATCATGTCTTTAAGAAGGGTTTCTAGAAGTGGAGTTTCCAGATCAAAGGATAGGACATATAACTATTAATAAGGTTGAATAAATTTCCCCGGGGCTTTCTGGCCTTTTGTAGGTCTTCTTTTGCAAATTGTTTCCACTTCTTTTCTTACAAAAGATATACCAGTTTCTCTTTTTCTCTTCAGCGGTAAGGTATCATAATGGAAGTTCACATTTATGGGGCTACAGCGTGGCTCCTGGAATCAGGCCGTCCAGCCAAGACCACTCAAGCTCTCGAACCTCCCGAAGCCCCAGTTCCCTCATCTGTGCCTCACAAGGCTGCTCTGAAGCTGAAACAGATCCACAGACATCAAACCCTTAGCATGACGCTGGATGTCTAGTAAGTGGTCAGTAAACGCGAACGGTCTTCATTATCGCCAGTCCCCTTATTCCATCCCTCAAGGGGCAAAGGCAGATGTGGGCAGGGGTTTGCATAAAAACAGACCTCTGAGTTTCTAGGAAATGAAACTATAAGCAGCAGTTTCCTTTGTAACATAGTTCCCCTCCCCTCGCACCGTGGTTAACTCTTCATTAGACCGTAGACACAAAATGAGCCTTGACGCCAACATGGAGATCTAGAAACCAGAGTGGGCTCCCACTGAATGCACGCCATCATATCTACTTTGGGTGACAAAATCATTTCAGCAAAAGGCCACCGATGTCCTTTTCTGATTAATTTTTGGCATCCCTAATAGCTCACGCTGCCCACGAAGAACTCAAACACGTAGCCTGTTACTTGAGCCTCACGACAGCCCTGGAACGCACCTCTCAGTCACTAGGCCTTGACTTTCGTGTTTCTGCGTCCATCTGCCCAGTTTTAGCATGAATCCTCTTAGGTCCATTTAACGAGAATCCCTCACCATTGATCTCTGATCATCCCGGGTATCGGACACAGTCCCTCATCCCTTAACATCCTCCAGGTGACAGCCAATCTCCCTGGCCTGCCTTCCGGAAGAATCCTGGTAAGTCCACTTATCCAGAAGCCACCCCCACCCCTGATGTTTTGTCTTAGTCTTTTTCTACCCACAGACCCCCACTCTGCTCCTTGGCTATAAATCCCCACATGGCCGTGCTATGCTGGCGATGGAGTCCAGTTCTGTACCGAGGCCTCTTTTCCTCCAGTTCCATTTGTTCCTGAACAAAACCCGTGGTTGCAAGCCGTAACGGCTGTCCAGTAACTTCAGTGATTTGTACAGTTTCAAAGCCAACGACATAGGATGAACAAATTAGACCCACAGAAGTGATTTCCCCAATTCAAACATCTGTTCGTCCTCACTACAGCCCGCCTGAACGCTTGCAGGAAGTTGGACAGACCTAGCCTTGATTAATCTGCAATTATGAAATGCTCCCATGATTAATCCTGATTATGAAATACCACGAAGAAGTTTCCTCCGCCAATAACCAAAATACAAATTCTTAAACATCTCTCTTGCCAGCTGGTTTCAGTACTTCCCCCAAGGATTACAGATAACACTTCTTTAGGGAATCTCCCGGCTGGTCTTACCATGTTCAGTCTTCCTCCACGATGAAATCTACAAGTCCGGTTGGAGAGAGCAGAGCGTGAAAGGTGTCACGATCGGCCTGAGATGGACCCAAAAGCATCAACTAAGATAAAGAGAAAATACCAAATTGTGCATTTCAAAGATGGTAACATACTGTAACTCCAAAATATGCTGGGGACATCACTCTAAAACGTGCTGTCGCAAACAGCCATCAATGGTGTTTCCTTCCTCCGAGTTATGTAAACTAGAGATACGCTCCAGAAAACCATTTCTATTATTAAACATCTGGCTTTATCTTCAAGGAACTGGCATTTTAGACTACCAAAATTTTTCTTTAGATTTACAGAGGATTTTTTTTTTTTTTGGCATATGATTTGGGTTCCCTCCCCTCCCTTCCCCACTGAGAATGGCTCATACACCTAATTAGTTACATTATCCAAATTTGTCCCTATGCTCAAAATACCTTTTTTTGGTTGCATGGAGTGATCTATGTCCGGAGGCTTCTGAGATGAAGAGATGGTCTTCAGGAAGCATGGAGTCCCAGAGGCTCCAGGCTGCCAGCCCTAGAGTTTCCAAGTGCAAAGACAAAGTTGGGGGTGTTAGGGGAGGAGCATAACTACTTAAACCACCCGAGACATGAGGTTTGCAGAAGCACCAGGTTCCTCTTACTTCTCCCACCATACCCAGGGCAATGCCTTGTCTAAATCCAAACAACCCGGTTGACCAACCTTCCTTCCTTTTTTGTAGGTGACTTTCTCAGCCTCACCACTGTCGACCTTTTCGGTGAGAGAATTCTTTGTTGCGTTGGAAGATGTTGACCAGCATCCCTGACCTATACTCACCAGATGCCAGTAGTGCTGCCCTTCCAGTTGTGACAACCACAGATGTCTCCAGACGTTGCGAAATATCCCCTGGGGAGCTAAGGCACCCCGGGTTGAGAACCACTGTTCTGTAGATAGATATCTGAGAGACAGGTCTAAATTTACCTTGCTCTGTCTTAGGCCCCCCTGAGAGACAGATCTGCCGGCTGGTTGACTCACTTCAGGAGAAAAGGTCAGCTGCATTTGGAGTCTAGTGTCACATAAAGCCCTGTTTCTGGAACTGGGGTCCTCACGAGAACTGTTCCTTTCTTAACGGATTATTGGGTCCTTTTGCGGGGACAGTCAAAACATCCGTAGTTGTGTTTAAAGTTCTTCGGTCCACCTCGTCGACCCGGAGAGAATTGGAAAACTGCAGGTTGGCGTGGGGGAAATCAGCTGAGAGTGATCAGGGTTAATATACTGAAAAGTCCCTGGTACCCCGGATCAGCTGATAAACCTATTAGATAGAATAAAAACGGAGATCTTTCCGAGGGGGTTGTTAGGAGCCAAACACTGTTTTTACTGCTTTGTATGTGTTATCTCATTAAGTACCAAAAAAAAAGCAAAAAAGAAAAAAACAAAGAAAACGGTATTATTTCTTTACAAGTAATGGAATTAACGCACATACCACGTAAGTGATAGCTACACAGGCAGTAAACGTCAAATACCTTCTTATCGAGCCAATTTGCTATGCAAACAATCGGTATGGATCAATAGCTTTCTCACGTATAGACGACAACTGACGCAGTGGTGATAGGAAGGGGGATCCTATCGAAAACAGCAACACAAATAGGAACTACCTGGGAAGGAAACCGGCGGAGAATGCTTAGGAACGAAGGAGATAGTAGAAAGGCAGGAGACTCTAACGCTCTACCCTGCCCGCTGCTGTGGGCTTTCCACTTGACCCCAGGTCCGCCCTGCAAGCTTCTGCATTCCACTCCGTGTCCCAGGAGGCGGAGCTGTATGAACTTGACCAACTGGTTGGTGCCAAAGGCTGCCGCTTGGGTTTGGCGGATGTGGAGAGGGGTCAGGGTATTTACGCCCCTGGCTCCCGCCCCTTGCAAGGCTGTGGGTTGGCTGCGAGCCTCTGATGAGGCCCTTGTTAGGTGCCACTCTCCTCAGGAACACTCTTGCTGAATTTCACTGATTGCTCCTTCCCCTTGCCGTCGTAGGCCTGGGGTTGCGAAGATGCATGAGAAGAAGTAAATAAATGAAGAGAAAAACATCGTTGCCTGGGCTAGAGTCCACAACATTGTAAAAGATGGAAATTGTGCTTAAGTTGATTTGTAAGTGCCGTGCAATCCCAACCACATACCGACAGGATTTCAAGGGGTGCTTGCCAGATCGACTCTAAACCGGGAGGCAATCTGGAAATCAGTCGGGCATTTTTGTTCACCTCAAAGATTAGGGTTAGCTCCTAAAATAAGGATGATACCTAGGAGAATGAACAGTAATCCCTGTTGATTTTGTATTCAAATTTCCCCAATTTGTCCCCAATGTCATCTCCTTTCATTTAGTAAACATTTGTTCCGGAAATGAGGCATTGGAGCTGACCGGGGTGAGACCACATACGGGAATAGCCAGGTCATTTCTAAATGGAAAAGTAACACGGGGGGATTTCGCTTCCCGATGTGTCAATGCAGTAAAACGCCCATCACCTGTGACATGGTACCAGCACGTCAACGAAAGAGAGGGGATATCAGAATTGAGTAAAGGCACATATGGGACATTAGTTTAACGTTTTATTTATTTTTGAGACAGGGAGAGACAGAGCATGAACAGGGGAGGGTCAGAGAGAGGGAGACACAGAATCTGAAACAGGCTCCAGGCTCTGAGCTGTCAGCACAGAGCCCGACACGGGGCTCAAACTCACAGACCGAGAGATCATAACCTGAGCCGAAGTCGGCCGCTTAACCGACTGAGCCACCCAGGTGTCCCAGGGACATTAGTTTAAAGTCACATCAATAGCAGGGCGCCTGGGTGGCTCAGTCAATTAAGCGTCTGACTCTTGGTTTCAGCTCAGGTCATGATCCCACGGCTCGTGAGTTTGAGCTGACAGCACAGAGCCTGCCTGTGATTCTCTCTCTCTCCCTCTGCCTCTGCCTCTCCCCTGTTGGTGCTTACTGTCTCTGTCTCTCTCTCGAAATAAATAAACTTAAAAAATTAAAAGTATGTTTAAAAATAAATAAAATCACATCAGTGGCAAACGGAACTATTAAAATAATGTTGGGCAGCTGGCTTAAAGTTCAGAAAAAATTAAGCTATTCTACCTCATTTCTTATAGCTGTCCTACCTTCCTTCTTACATCAAAATTAATTTCAGATGGTCCAAATATTTAATTTTTTTTCAACGTTTATTTTTGAGAGAGAGAGAAAGAGACAGAGCATGAGTGGGGACGGGGGAGGGGGTAGAGAGAGAGGGAGACCCAGAATTCGAAGCAGGCTCCAGGCTCTGAGCTGTCAGCATAGAGCCCAACGCAGGGCTCAAACCCACGAACTGTGAGATCATGACCTGAGCCAACGTCGGACACTTAACCTACAGAGCCACCCAGGTGCCCCCAGATGGTTCAAAAATTTAAGTATAAGACACTGAACATTGAAAGTATTAGAAGAAACCATAGAGAAATCTATAATCTTAAAAGGAGAAACTTGTTCTACATATGATGATGACAACGAGAAAATACCCAACAGCAACAACCCCAGTGTCTTAAAGGAAACATTAAAAACTCTGACTACGTAAAATTCAATCTACTCTCTCATCTGTAACGGAGGGGTGAGGCTTTGTGATCAGTGAACACTGACCAGGCTTCATACCGTGAGATCCTGAGAAATGATACTCTGTATTGAGCATATAGATTACGCTTTCTTATATTGACCTTTGATTTGTATCTCGTAGCTCCCCAGTGATACTACAGACCCCACAGTTAGGAATGTGTTGTCCCCAGCGTCCTGTCCATAGCAGGGGCTGAAGAATTCACCTTAGGTTAATTTTGAGAGGAAGGTGGTTAAAGAGATTAATCAATTGAAGTGACCAGTCATCTGATTCGTTTCACTAGCTGTTTAACCAGTTCAAATGCCACTTGTCCAGTAGTCAAGTGTAAAGAGAGTCCATGGTTTTTGGGGGTTTTTTTACTCAAAAAGATACCAAGTCCTCCCTAAATCAATGTGGTGAATTCAGTAGCAGAGTGGTTATTGATTTTCTAATAATGGATACGATACCATTCTACTTTAACTTCAATTATATCAACAGCCTGTTGGTTTAAATAAAATCTTTCTTTTTTCTGCCCAACTTTATCTTGAAAACCTTCAGCTCTACAGAGGAGTGGGAAGAATTGTCCCATGCAGCCTGTATGCCTGCTGCCTGCGTGAGAGTGAGCCCCATCGGTTTTCTGTCTTCGTATGTGGATATTTATGTACATATTTGTTTTCATAATCACTTGTAAGTTGCAAACAACATGACGTTTTAGCTCCAAGCACATAAGCCTGTATCTTCTAAAAGAATTTACAATAATCCCGTAACACCATCTCATGTTGATTCTACATTTAAATTTCCCCAATTTGTCCCCAGGCCATCCTTTATAGCTGTTTTTGTTTTTTTCTGATTCAGGAGTCACTCGGTGTTCACACAGTGAGTTTGCTTATATCTCTGTAATCTTTTTACACCCTTTCTTTATATAAAAGCTTTTTTCTTTTTAATGTGTGGTACCACCCCCAAAGGTGACTTTAAGCTCTGTGACAAAAATGTACTCCTGAATGACAGAGCTGTATTTCCAGCTATGGGCTGGACTGTTTTATATATATAAAGATGGACAAATGTTTCCAGAACAACGCCCTAAGATTTTGAAACATGAACGTGTAAAAGCTGAAAAAGCTTTTTTATGAAACAAAAAATAACTAACACTGCCCCATTTAAAAACTACAAGAATTTTCTGTCCCCTTAGAGATCGAGGCAGCAAAATTTGTTGTATTCTTTTCTTTTGGGTTTCTTCTCTCTTCCCCACCCCGCCCCCCGCCACGTTCCCCTCTCTGAAAATATTTTGGCTGGGGCTTTTAGTTGGGTAAATATAAGGCAAGGCAATAGACTTTAACCTTTTCTTTAATTTTAATGGAAAATGCATACTCATGAGGCAAGATCTAATGTATAGAAAACAGAAGAAGAAAGAAAAAAAGAAAGGAAGGAAGAGAGATAGATTGAATGGGGCTTTTAGGCAAATATAAAGGACTCTAATTTTTTAAAAATTTTCCTAGGTAATATACATGTATGTGGTTTGGAACTTTTATAGATAGAGAGAGGGACAGAAATTGGGTTGGGGTCTCCAGGGCCACCCCCAGGTGCAATGATTCGTAAGGAGGAGTCACAGCTATGATTCCATTTTTTTTCTCTTTTAAAGTTTATTTATTTATTTAGAGAAAGAGAAAGAGAGAGGAGGGAGAGAGAGAGAGAGAGAGAGACAGAGAATTCCAAGCAGGGTCTACACTATTAGCACAGAGCCCCATATGGGGCTCGACCTCACAAACTGTGAGATCATGGCCTGAGCCAAAACCAAGAGTCAGACACTTAGCCAACTAAGCCACCCAGGCACCCCCCCACAGCTATGATTCTTTATAGTGAAAGGACACAAACCAAAATCGATATAGAGAAAAGGCCCATGGGGTAATAATGACTGGCACAAGCCAGGCACAAGCTTCCTACAGGAAGCACTTAATTCCCCCCACAACCAGTCGACAAGGCACATGTAAAATATTGTCTACCAGGGGAACTCATTAGAGACGCGGCAACGAGGGTTTTTACTGGGGACTGGTCACGGAGGCACCCTCTGCCTAGCACGGGCCAAAATTCCAGACTCCCAGACCGATAGCAGGTGTTGGACGTAAATCGTATCGTTTACAAAAACAGTTCAGTTGCAGTGAGCCACCCTTATCTGTTCTGGGAACGGTGAGAACCCACTAGAAATCCAAGTTGCCAGAATACAGGCCTTTCTGATGCCAGCAGTCTCCAGCCTGCTGTGTTAACTCTTCCGCAGAGATAAACTACACACATCCATTCGCAGATAAGATACAAGAAGCCATTATTTGTGGATTACCCTTATGGGTCCTGCCAAAGTTTCTTTATATTCTAATCCCCCTCCTTTAAAAAAAAAAAAGTTTTTTTTACGCTTTATTTATTTTTGAGAGAGAGAGAGAGAGAGAGAGAGACAGAGCA
>NC_064817.1:8824438-8856791 GCF_023721935.1 Panthera uncia | reverse complement strand
GGGGGAGAGAGAGAGAGAGAGAGAGAGAGACAGAATCTGAAGCAGGCTCCAGGCTCTGAGCTGTCAGCACAGAGCCCGACGCGGGGCTCGAACTCACAAACCATGAGATCATGACCTGAGCCAAAGTCGGACGCTTAACTGACTGAGCCACCCAGGTGCCCCTGCCCCCTCCTTTTTTACCCACAGGTATTGTAACCACACTCCGAGCAGTCTTAAGGGTTAACTTGCTTTAAGGTAACACACACCTTATTTGCTGACCTCAGGCCCTTGATCTGTAACACAATTAATTTAATTTCTTGGAGACTTACAGACCACTGGTCTTGGGGAGTGAAGGACCAGAACGTTCCCGGGCCACAGAAGCCAGCAAGTCTGTCGGAGGTGGCCTCGGCTTTCTGTTTAGCCTCGCTACTTTTTTAGCACAATGTTTTTTCCTTGTTTTTGGTCACACAGATGATTTTACCAACCTCCCTTTGTGTATCTGTAGACCTTGCCCCCCTTTGCAGAGAGAACATCACGAAACAGGAACAGGACATCCCTCGCTCACCCCCGAGCTCTGAGATAAGGTTTGTAGTCGGCACCATTGAGTCCGCACGAAATCAAGGAATGTTGCAGGCCAGTGCACTCCCTCTGCTGATTAACTGCCCTAAACCCCTTTCAAAACCTCTGAGCTGGGCAGAAACCTCAGAGTTGGCCTTCGGACAAGAGTCTGCCTTCTCCCCAAGGTGCCAGCCTCCTGAATAAAGCTCCTATTCCTTTCCAGGCAAAACTTGTCTCTTGAGTGATGGCCTTTTGGGCAACGGCCAGCTGAACTTGGGTTCGGCTACGGGATGCTTTGTTAACAGTTACTTTCTACCCCTTCCGCAGTGGCTAACCTTGAACTATGAACGATGCTCTGCCCAAGAGTTCGCTTCTAGCTGGCCCGTGAGATCAGGCCTCTCACTGGCTGGATTCCTCGTACTTGGGTTTCTCAGTCTAACTGCATTTCTTTTGCTCCTTTTTGGTGGGAATAAAGAGGATCGGGAATGGCCCTCGGTGGCTCGTTAGGGTTTAGGAAGCTGGGACAGGCATGTGCTAAACATGTGCTTCTGGAAAAATTCTTTCTGAAGAAAACAATTTATCTGAAATTCAAATTTAATCGGGTATCCTGCATTTTATCTGGCAGCCCCAGTTTAGGGTCATATTTTAATCTAGCGATTTAAACATTGCAGAGCTCCCGGGATCGAGCTTCTGAAGTTCAAAGGAAGTGCAGACGTAAGCCGGCGTCCAGGGTGGCGCCTGCCCAGGCAGACAGCCGGGGACAGAAGCCCCGGGTTTGGGTCCTAGTGCCACCATTTGACTCTGACACAGACATCAAAGTAATTCTGCAGAAACTTAGCATCATACACACCCTCCTAAGGCTTATGGGAACCTAAATAAGCCCGTTAAACTGCTCCTGTCTGCCCAATGCTGTGTTCCCAGCGCAGGGAAGTCAGATGTCTTGTTTCTGTAGGCGAGTTGCTTGATTTGGGTGAGCATGTGAGCGAGAGGAAGGTATTCACCCCACTGCTTCCCCAATTTTTGCCGTCTCCCCTCTCAGATGCTGAAAGTCAGGGTCTGCTTGATAAAACGAACAGCAGGCTTTCGTGGCAAGCATCATGGTATTTTTGCAACAAGTCTGAAGTTCTAATCCCTCCAGTCAGATACAACCATGACCGTTTCAAAATAATATTCTGTTAGAAAGTTGCGGACACCGTGAGCCTGCTCTACGTAAGTGAGACGTGGAAACAGAACACAGCCTACCTTTGTCTACCGTGTATTTTTAGCATCGTAAAGCCCCAGTATCATAATTAACCTTGTTTTTTTGTTTCTCACTGCCGCCCCCCCCCAAAAAACACTAAAATATGTAGTGCCTCTCTGCTTAATCCTGTAAGTTTCATTTCACCTGGAAATGAAAGTGTTCTGAAGACGTCCTTGACAGGATATGCAAATTCATATAACAAAACCCTTCTTTCGTTTTTGAACTCTAATCCCCATGTATGTATTAGAGTTCGCCAGACGAGTCCAAAGGGGCGGGTGCTTTGAAAAAAGGCCCCGGATGCAAATAATGGAGGAGATGATGTGGTTAAAAAGAGAAAAGGCTATTTATGGAAGTTCTGTCTGCTGCCTTGGAAAATCAGCCCTAGTGGATTCGTTAGTAGCGAGGGACAGCAGAAAGACACTCGCTTGGCATTGGAGGGACAGCGCTAGCTCATAAAAATGCCAAGTCCCATCTGTACGTTCCTTCATCCTACTGATGATTCTGTTGGGTTAGAAGCACCGTCATTCACAACGCTTGAGAATAAAACCCCTGCGAGGTATGATTTGCCCACGAGGAAACTGATACCCGGGGGACGCGTACGTCTAGTAAGATGCGAAACTGGGTTACAATTCACATTTTGTGACTCTGCTGCCCATGTTCTGTCATCTGATCAGCCAGCATCTCGTCAATTTAACCCAGATAACAACAAAACGTCCTTTTGGAGTTTATGATTCTAAAGATTTGTTTACCGTATCGATGATGATATTCATATTGATATTCATAGGAGATGCTGTCCCATTTCGATTCTCTATTCCTGATAACAAACCGCTCCATAACGTGTTGGCTTACAAGAGCAACCGTTTCATTTGTTTACAGGTCTGTGCATTGGATGGGGCTCTGCTGGGCTATTCTGTCGGTCTCTATTGGGTCTCCCATGAGGTTGCAGTCAGATGGCTTTGTTCACATGTCTGGTGTCCCAGGGGGGAAGGTCGGGAGGCTGTGACCTTTGTCTCTCTCTCTCTCTCTTTTTTTTTTTTTTCCACGTAGCTAGCTAGCATGGGCTTCTATTCATAGGGTTAGATCCTAAGAGTAGCATTTCAATAGAGCCAAGCTCTATTTTGGGGATGCCTGGGTGGCTCAGTCGGTTAAGTGTCCAACTCTTGAGTTGGGCTCAGATCATGATCTCACGATTTTGTGGGTTTGAGCCCCACATCGGGGTCTGTGCTGACAGTGCGGAGCCTGCTTGGGATTCCCTCTCTCTCCGCCCCTCCCTGGTCTCTCTCCCTCTCTCTCTGCCCTTTCCCCACTTGCACCGTCTCTGGCTGTCTCAAAAATAAATAAATCAACTTTAAAACAAAAACAAAAAAACACACCCCATGCTCCATTCTAAGGCTGGAACTGTAAGAGGAAACTGACAAAGCCAATAACTTAGCGACCTACCCAAATCTCACCCAGTTCATGGCAGATGTAGGGGATCAGTGTTAATTTCATGTCCTACCAAAACACTGCCGCACAATTTTGGTGATTGCCATTGCCTTGTTCCCCTTGTTCCAGAACGCTTTTCTACTTGAAATTGGTCCAGAAGTCAGGAAAGAGGGTGAAGGAAGAAGGTCCTGGTTAGAATCAATCAGCGGTTCTCAACCAGGGATGACTTTCCCCCCAGGGACTATGTGGCAATGTTTGGAGACCCTTTTTTTGATTGTTACAACACATGCACAACACAGCCCCCGCCACAAAGAATGATTCAGCCCAAAATATCAATAGTGCTGAGGTGGAGAAACTCTGACATCGGTTCTCCTGGGGGAGCAAAAGAAAATGGCCAGAGGGACAAAAAGGAGGGAGCAGAGGGGTTGTGTCCCTGGGGAGAGGTGTGCGAGCCCAGGGACAGGCTGGTCCTTGATAGCTCAGAGAGCTTCCCTCCCCTCCCCTCGGCAACCCCCACCCTCTCCCTGCTTTCCTTCCTCACCTGTGGCCTTCCGTGCCCCATTCCAAAATGCCTCCATCAGGGACCTTGAGACACTTCTTGGGGATAAAACTGGCTCTGAGGAAAATATGTGATAAACAGAAGAAGCTAGTCATTGTAGGGAAAAAAGATTGCTTAACAGCAGAAGCACACCAGAAATGGCTACTAAAATAATCAAGTATATATTTTTAAGTTTATTTATTTATTTTGAGAGAGAGTGAGCAGGGGAGGGACAGAGAGAGGAAGACAGAATCCCAAGCAGGGTCCACACTGCCAGTGCAGAGCCCTACACCAGGCTCAAACCCACGAACCATGAGATCATGACCTAAGCTGAAATCAAGAGTCAGACACTCAAGCAACTGAGCCACTCGAATGTCCCTAAAACAATAAAGGATCCTAACACCTTCAGAGACTGCTCGGCAGCCCTGGTCCTAAACAGAGGCTATTCTGGGGCTTAAAGAAACTTAGGGTTTGTTCCTTGGTCACTCAGATGAGTGAGTACATATTGGTGGCACTTCCTGAGTTCATTCTATAGCAAATATACATCAAAATGTGCCCCCGACATCAGGGTAAGAGCATTTGACTGCAAAATGTGCCCCCAACGAATCACCCTGATGATTTTAAAGAGGAACACAAATTCAGTTTCAGTCCTTAATTTTTTTTTCTGTGATTCATAGTCTTGGTGTCAGTACAAGAAGATACTGAATCTAGGGGCGCCTGGGTGGCTCAGACGGTTAGGCGTCCGACTTCAGCTCAGGTCGTGATCTCATGGTTCATGAGTTCGAGCCCCGTGTTGGGCTCTGTGCTGACAGCTTGGAGCCTGGAGCCTGCTTCGGAATCTTGTGACTCCCCCTCTCTCTGTCCCCTCCCCAGCTCATGCTCTGTCTCTGTTTCTCAAAAAATAAATAAATGTTAAAAAAAAAAAAAAGATACTGAATCTATCGCTCCCTTGTCTAGGGACAACCAGAGAAGACTATCTTCAGACACGGCCAAGCGCTTACAGATCTCTGACCCCCTCCTCAATGCTCAGAAGGGCAATGTCCATCAACGAATGCTCAGGACACTCTGTCTTCTGCTTGGACTGTGCCCTGGGGTCTCTAAAGACCACTTAAAACAGCACTGAGGGCAGCTGTGCTAAAGGACTGGCCGTCAAGCCAGGTCTCGAATGCATTTTCTCAAAATGTCTCCCTATTTCCTCCTACAAGCCTTCAGCTTCTACAGTTCAGTGACAGCGTATTTAATAAGAACCATGATGCCACAGGTCACTCACTGGCACGTTGTTGGGCTTGTCACATAGCCTGCTTTCTGTTGCAGCACGAAATCAGAGCCATGCCCATGGGATACCTTAGCTAAGGCAGTGCTGGGGATCCAGAACCATCTACTTAGAAGACACAACGAGGGTGACCCAGCATCCTGGTCTGCTCAGGACTTGAGGGGCTTCCTGGAATGTAGGGCTTTCAGTGCTAAAATGGAGAAACTTCCGGCAAGCCAAAACAAGTGGTTCACCTGATGGGGCTGTAAACATCTTTGCCTCTTTGGAAGCACAACCTTCAGTTACTAGATATTCCAACTAAATCTAGAAGGGATAGCATAGCCTATTAAAACTGCTGGGGACTTCAGCAATCAGCTACCCTCTCATTTTTGTAGAGATACTCAGACCCAGAGTGGTGTAGACATTTTCCCAAGGTCACACAGCTTGCTAGTGGCATGTCAGGAACCAGACTCTAGGTTGCCACACTCCCGATTTAGGATTCTGTCCACTGCATGCCATCGTTCGCTTTCCCAGTCTCTTTTTATCGCCCCTTTAAAGTGCAAAATGGGTGAATCAGTCTCAGCAGCAGGAGCATTGGGCTTCACGTACCCACACTCCAGGTTTCGCAACCGACATCTCTTCAAGGACGAGGTGGTGCTGGACATGGGCTCGGGCACAAGGACAAGTGGCTGGCATCTGACGTTCTCATCTTCCCGCACCGAGCCACACTGTACGTGACGACCACCGAAGATCGACAGTACAAAGACTACAAGACCCACCGGTGGAAGAACGTGTATGGCTTTCACATGCTCGCATCAAAGACACGGCCATCAAGGAGCCCCTGGTGGAGGTGGTCATCCACACCGTCAAAGTGGCAGACTTGACCTTCACCCCTCCCTTCTGCCTGCAAGTGAAGCCGAATGACCACGTGCACGCTCTGGTGACCTACTTCCATACTGGCTCCCTCTCGGCCACAAGAGGATGGGCTTCTCCACCAGCCCCGAGTCCCAGTACCTGCTGAAGGGGCACCTGCCTCCTCCCACCTGGGCCAAACCGGCCCTGCACGGGCCCAGGGGCTGCGGTATTCTTGGGCACTGTTGGGGCTCTCCCTTCTCCTCCTTCCCCCACTCAGAAGGGGGTCTTAGGGCCTGGGTTGGGGATGGCATTTACACCAATAAATCCTTAGCTGGGGGGAAAAAGTGTAGACGGCCCTCACGGTTTTGTTGTCGTTGCTGTTGTTTTTGCTGGGGGGGAGGGGAGAATCTTAAGCAGGCCCCACGCTCAGCACAGAGCCAGACCCAGGGCTCAATCTCGCGACTCTGGGATCATGACCTGAGCTGAAATCAAGAGTCAGACCCTCAACCGACTGAGCCACCCAGGGGCCCCGTGCCCTTACTGCTTGTATCGGGCACCACTTTTGGTTGTCGTTATGCTGAGGAGGTGAATCGAATCAGGTTGTTGTGAATGGCCTCGACTGATCCCTGTCTCCGTTATTGTATGGCATTCTCCCCCAATTCACAGTGCCTTGGGTGAGGGGGTCACACTTATGACCAGATCACAGGCACGTGGCTTCACAGCTAGAAAATGCATGACAATCTTGCTTCTTCCCATCTACTTATATTCTTTCAAAGGGAACATGCAAGATGCCTGCTCTAAAAGTTGAAATTAATGTACAAAACGATCAGTTCTTTTTAATTTTTTTTAGTGTTTATTTATTTTTGAGAGAGAGACAGAGCATGAGTGGGGGAGGAGCAGAGAGAGAGAGGGAGATACAGAATCCGAAGCAGGCTCCAGGCTCCGAGCTGTCAGCACAGAGCCTGACGCGGGGCTCGAACTCATGAATCGTGAGATCACGACCTGAGCCGAAGTCAGACACTTAAGTGACTGAGCCACCCAGGCGCCCCCAAAACAATCAGTTCTAAGCATGTCAGAGGCCTCATTTAATCCTCATCCCATACCTACGAGAGGCACTATTGTCCCATTTTGTGTCTGTGGAAACTGAGGCACAAGGGAGGTGAAGCAACCCTCCCAAAGAGCTTTTGTTGTTTTAACTCTACTAAGTGGTGAAGTCTGTTTCTGAGCATCACACGCTTTCAGGGGAGAAAATACAGCTCAGAGACTGCGGTACAGCCAACCGATTTACAATGCATCTCTGGGAAGCAAGGGCAAGGAGAAGGTGGAGGGATGCATTCCCAAGATACAGGGAAATAAATCATAAGGTGAAGATCTGTAGTGAAAAGGAGGGTTCTGTTGACTTCTCTGTGCAATATACGTGACGGATATGGGGATACGTTTCAGCCCTCAGCTTCCCATCTTCGTTGGCCATCTTCACTCCAACATGTGGTGTACCAAATGCCCGATGCTGTCCTGCTCCAGCCCCTGCTGAAATACAGTGTAAGTTTGGTCTGCTCCAATCTATGGACACTGAACATGACTCCTTTAACGTGTAAGCACACTGTGCGATCTCCAATTTTACAGGCAACATCTAGAATTATCAACTTGGATGCCTTACGTGGCACAGCTGTTAAACTATGGGACAAGGAGACTGCTGGTCAGCCCTGAAAGAAATACCTTCAACAGGGAGACAAGCTGAACTCCACCGAACTTCTGGCTTTACTGTAAGTTTAGACGCCAGGCTATCATCGTGAAGTAGCAAACACGTTGAGGTACCCCCATCGAAACACATCCCTCCTTCAAAACACAGCACTCCGCAATGACAATACAAACTACGGCAGAAAGTAGTAGCATGATTTTATTGATGTGGTTTAGTACAGTGTTGGGACAATCTTAAAACCCTATATTCTAAAAAAATACAAGCACTGCAAATGATCTTTTCTTGAATCTAGTTGACATCTAACAGAGGCAAGTTCTAATACGAGCATCCGTAAGCTGATTAATATAATTTAAGTTGGAAGATGAGCAGCTTTGGTATTTCTGTATTTCTCTGACTCCCCTTTTGGCTGGATATATGGGAGTCCAGCCCTGTTCAGCAGAGTTGGACAGAACCAATCTACTGGACTCATTCATTCATCACTTCAATTCATCCATCACTTCAATTCATCATCACTTCAATTCATCATCACTTCAATTCATCATCACTTCGATGTTTCCAGGCAAGCAGCAGGGGATACCCAAGTTCTGGGATCGGGCCACTCCTGAGGTCACCTTCGTCATCCTTCTTGAAGTGAAACCATCAAACAGTTAAGGACTACATTGCCACTGTGTGTGGCCAAGTCTAGCCTAATCAGTTAATGTACCAGAAGTACTTGAAAACAAAAAGTGAGGCTAAATGAGAGAAACAATCAGTTCATGATAATGACCATGCAGATTTTTTTTTTATGTGAAGATTTTAAAACTAGTTCTAGATCTTAGAGTCCATCTTAAGATGAAATGATTACCTTTGAATCAACTTTCTGCTGTCACGTCAACACGTCTACACTAGTATCCCAAGGCCGTCTACCCACGTGCACTCGTGGCTACATTTTCAGTTGCCTGTGCGTAGAAATTCCCAGAAAGAGACAGCACTCGTTTATTGAAACTAAAAGTCACATACATCGAAATAGGCTCTTTCCAGATCTCCAGTCAACTCTTCCTAGATAGAGCCAGTCCATATCGTAGGGCTGATGCTGTTTTCTCAGAAGCCATTTCAAGGTACAGCACAACGCAATGACCGAAATGATCCTTCTAAATCTCGACCTCTGCTGCAGTGAAGTCTGAAAGCTTAAAGACTGTGCTTCAAGTCTCTCGATGACTTAAAGATTGGATTTTCTCACCTGCAGAATTTAGAGCAGAGGGTCTCCTCTCTTTGAGTTTTGAGACTGAGCAGAGGGAGAGACTGTTACTATAACCAGGGCTTTGTCTCTGAGGCAGATTCTCCTCTTTCGGGGCTGAAAAATTCAGGTGGTTGTGCACCAAGGTGCATCTAGCAAAAGTCACAACATCCTCCGCGAGGCATCTGCCACCGCGTTGACATGATCTTAATAGGGCAACTAATGCTTACTTATTTGTGCTTTTTGTCGTCAGCCTTACCCACATTTTTCATTTAACAGTTTTAGTTAAAATAATCAGTTGACTAGGAGACTTGCTACTTTTGAGGCAAAGGCATATGAAACTCAAACGAAGGATGGAATGTTCAACTACTCATTTGGTGGCTGTCACAAAAATTCACCTTTTTATTATGTTAAAAACGAAATAACAATCAGACTGGTGCGTTGGAGGGGGCTTAGGGGAGGCTGTGCTTTGGTGGAACCCCACAACATGAGATTCTCGCAAAAAAGGCAACGTGAAAGCCAGAGCTAACAACAGGCCGTAAAATAAGACGGCGGGACAGGAGCAGCTCAAAGAGCTGTCCCCCTGGGATGGCCAGAGCACAGCGTGAGGGCCACCAGTCAGCCCACAGGGTCTATCTCGACACTTTCTCAATCAGATCTGTTGCCAAACACAAATTTTGCAATTTCAGAACGTGACACTGCAGGTAAGTGATAGTTATACCATGTTTTTCAGAAGTGGCAATCACAAAAAAGACACCAAACTACATTGCCTCTGATACGGCTAACGTTTATCAGAAGGTAAACGTGTCCGTGGCCATCTTAAGCCACATAAAATTTGGTCAAATTAAGCACAATAACCACAATGGTTCATCTGACATCTGGTTACTTAAAAAAAAAAAAATCAAAATTCAGGGTATTATAAATTTTCTAAGATTCACTCCGAAGTAAAAGGCTAATTCTGTATACAGGGTTTTACCCAAATGTCCATAGGCATTATCATTATTTACACAGAAGGCTTTAATCTGAAGTCACCTTTGGCAACCTCAAAATATATAAACTATGAACTTACACAGTGGAATTATATATATTTTGAGTTGTGGCCTCAAAATACTAAAGAAAAAAAAAAAAAAAAACAAAGAAAGAGGTCACCTACTAGAACAAGTCAGGATGACAAAACATAGCTCACTAACGACAGTTCACTTAACAAGATGAAATAACCACCACCCTTACCCCAAACTGGAAATAAATGGTCTTGAGCTTGAGGAGGAGAAAAACCATGGCTCCTGCGGTATACAAAGATCGAATGCTTTTTGCATTATCCTATAATTGCTGAGTCCTAAAACTAAGAAGAGACAAATGCACACAAGCCAGCAGCCAGAACAGGCCTGCTCCGTACCCCACATCCGGGATCTATAGCGGGACGTGGCTGAACAGGTAAGACACAGATTCACCGTTGTGTGTTCTTCGGATCGCCTCTGCCAAGATCATCGAGATATCAATAACCTAAACGCCAACAGAAAAGGGGAGAGGACAGTGGGACATCTCAGTCATATTTAATTAAAAACTTAAAAGCCAGAGAGCTGAGAAAGGATTTCTCCAGGCCACCAAGACATGCTACCATCAGTCTTCTATACCCATTTCTTCTGAGAGACAGTTTGGGTCTATCTTCAACTTACAAACACATATGGGATCCCGGAAGCGAGATTTTCAGTACAGATACTCAGAGGCTTTTCAGAGTCGCTGTAAATCAGAGACATCCTTTTCTTGGGGTGTTGATTGTTTTTAGATTCATTTTACTCAATCGTTACATGGATGGTTCTTTTGTCTCTTGGTTTCCAAAACACAGTGACTGTGTCCCTTAACAGCACGGCTGGGATCACCTAACTCGGGTCAGCGATCGGTAAAGGGCCCAGTAGTAAGTATTTTCAGCTTTGCGGGCCACACTGAACTCAGTCGCTGTAGCGTGACGACAGCCACAGACCATCCACAGATGGATAAGTGTGGGTGTGTCCCAAAATGGGGACCCAAATCCTTTCAACTTCGCTCAGGGCAGTTGGTAGAACATGATTATCACCAATTCTCTAATGGCCTCCCAAGTCAGGAAGGACAGGAAGGAGGAAAGCTCTAAAGATCCTTAGCGCCGTGTGTTTTTTTCCCTCCATTTTTAAAAACCGTGGGGGCGCCTGGGTGGCTCAGTCGGTTAAGTGCCCGACTTCAGCTCGGGTCGTGATCTCACGGTTCGTGGGTTCGAGCCCCGCCTCGGGCTCTGTGCTGACAGCTCGGAGCCTGGAGCCTGTTTCAGATTCTGTGTCTCCCTCTCTCTGACCCTCCCCTGTTCATGCTCTGTCTTTCTCTCTCTCAATAATAAATACACATTAAAAAAAGTTGCGGTAAAATATATATAACCTAGAAATTGCCATTTTAACCACAGTGGCTTGAAGTGCATTCTCAATGTTGTGTAGCCATGGCTATTACCCATTTCCAAGCTGTTTTCATCATCCCCAACAGAAACCGTCCCCAGTAAACACTATATCCCCAGCCCCACCCCCCAGTCCTTGGCACCCACCACCCTAGTTTCTGCCTCCACACTGGACTGCTCTAGGCCCCTCAGAGAGGCGGGATCACACGACGTGTGTCCTGGTGAGTCTGCTCGCTTTCACTTAGCATAACGTTTTCCAAGTTCATCCACGTTGTCCCAACGTGTCAGAACGTCCCTCCTTTTTAAGGGAGAATACTATTCCACTGGACGGATGGACCACGCCTCGGTTGCCCATTCACCCGTGGATGGACATTTATTTGGCTGCTTCTAGCTTTCGGCTACTGCGAATAGCGTGGTTTATGAACGTGTGTGCACATGTTTCTGGATGCACGCCCATTTTCAAGTTTGGGGCTCCGGAGCCAGAGGCAGACTTACTGGGTCAGACGGTCATTCTGCTTAGCTTTGGCACGGCCCGTTTTTTACTGCTTTTCCAGGGTGGTCTGGCTGCCTGCCTACTTCTGACCTCGACCCCCACCGGCCCCAGCCTTTCCCAGACCTCGCGTGAATCGCGCCCTGTGTTACAGGCAGCCGTGACCTCTGCCGGCTCCCCCTGCGCTCGCCGTCACACGCAGAAGGACTCAAAGCTATCTTGGGGGATCGGATGTAGGTTCCTCGCGGCTTCGTTCTGCCTACACTGTAGAAGTACCTGAATCTTGGGACAGTGTCTCATTTTGTCCTCTTGCGGAATGGTGTTTGTGACCACAACAGCTTCAAAGGCGGCATTATTTATTCTGGAAATAGCTGGCCCAGAGAAGATCCCGTGCGTCAGGATAGCATAAACTTTGGTGGCTCCAGCTGAGAGTAGCCTGTAGAACAGGAAACAGAAAAATTAAGGGTACTTAATTTTCTTGAAACATCCTCCGCTTAGGGTGAGTTAAGAAGCAAGAGGTGTGGGGCGCCTGGGTGGCTCAGTCAGTTAAGCGTCTGACTTTGGCTCAGGTCATGATCTCACGGTTCATGAGTTCGAGCCCCCCCATCAGGCTCTCTGGTGTCAGCACGGAGCCTGCTTCGGATCCTCTGGTCCCCGTCCCTCTCTGCTCCTTCCCCGCTTGCGCTCTCTTGCTCTCAAAAATAAACAAACATTAAACAAACAAACAAACAAAAAGCAAAAAGCGTGGGGGTGCCTGTGTAGCTCAGTCGGTTACATATCCGACTCTTGATTTCGGCTCAGGTCATGATCTCACGGTGGTGGGATCGAGCTGCATCGGGTTCCATGCTGGGTGCGGAGACTGCTTGAGATTCTCTCTCTCCCTCTCTCTCCCTGCCCCTCCTCTGCTTGCTCAACCTCGCTCACTCTCTCTTTCTCTCTCCAAAAAAAAAAAAAAAAAAAAAAAGCAACAAGTGCGTTCCACAAAAACCAAAAACGAATTTCACTCACGTGTATTAGCCTAAAAAAGAATCTTTTAAGCTGTGTACTAGCAAGACACTTTGTATTCCATTAAATGAGGGATAATCAACCTTGGCCTTGGGCCCACACAATTCTTCACTGAGCAGCATCCCCGGCCTCACCCCACTAGCCACGCCCTCCCCTCAGTTGTGACAACCAAAAAAGTCTGCCGACACCGTCGAATGTCCCCCAGAGAGCACAGATGCCCTTGGTTGAGAACCACAGGTTTAACCTAATCAAGCCAGAATACCATCATTTTGACACACGTCACTACAAAATGATTACTGCGACAGTCTGCATTCTTTGTTTCGTGCTGTCTTTGAAACCTGGTGTGCACACTGGCCGCACCCCAAGTGTTCCAGGGCCACACGTGGCTGGGGGGTGGGGTGGCCCCCACTCCCCACAACGCTGCTCTCAATCCTTCCGGAGCCAGCAGCTGAGGCAGCTGGAACGAAGGCGGAACAGAAGGGGCCAAGGCCCAGAGACGCCCGCAACACGGTCTCTTTTCTTCTGTGCTCGGTTTCAGGGGCAGCGCCCTCTCTGACCCTTTTTCAAATACACTGAAAGCGCATCCTTAAAAGTGAAAACCGGGCCATAAAGGCCTGTACTTTTTTTTTTTTTTCCACCAAGAAACAAAATAATAAATGGGCCTAGAACATCCTTTGGTCTGAAAGGCCACGCCCAAGCCACCGCAGCAAGAATTAGTAGAAACAGGCCCCCTTTTATCTTTTTTAAAGCTGCCACGTTTCCTTTCTTAATGACACGTTCTCCCGTTTGCCCAAACCATCCACGTACTTGTCCGCAGCGTGGCAGATGGTGCCACATGTGTCGGCCATGTCGTCCACGAGGATGGCCACGCGGTCCTTCACATCGCCCACCAGAACCATCCGGTCCACTTCATTTGCTTTCTTCCTCTCTTTGTGAATCAGGGCAAATTCCACATTCAGCCTGTCCGCAATCGAGGTGACCCTGCTCCGAGACACCGAGACGCCGACAGAGGACAGACGAGTTAAACACTGTCAGCGTTAACAAAAGCTCTTACGGTTTCAAGCTGTAGTTTAGGAACCAACCACACCCAAGATCCGGAGATAATCAGCTCTCACTAGAAAAGCCAGGCCCGGCCTGGGATGCACAGTAGGCAAACCACGGCGACAAGTGGGCCTTGTGTTTGTGGCAGCTGGGGATGAATGCCAGGTGCCTGGACCACTGGATAAAAGTTCCAGATGAGAAAGCGGTGTGCCATTTGTTAGCGTTTGTGCGTACTTTTTAAAAATCACGCGCACAAGACTCTTCCGCCTTTTTTTCCTTTTTTTTAATTTTTTTTTTTAACGTTTATTTATTTTTGAGACAGAGAGAGAGACAGCATGAACAGGGGAGGGTCAGAGAGAGAGGGAGACACAGAATCGGAAGCAGGCTCCAGGCTCCGCGCTGTCAGCACAGAGCCCGACGCGGGGCTCGAACCCACAGACTGCGAGATCATGACCTGAGCCGAAGTCGGACGCTTAACCGACTGAGCCACCCAGGTGCCCCTCTTCCGCCTTTTAAAAATCAGCGTCCGACTCTTAATCTCGGTCCAGGTCAGGATCTCATGGGTCCGGAGTTCGAGCCCCACATCAGGCTCTGTGCTGATGGTGTGGAGCCTGCTTGGGGTTCTGCCTCTCCTTCTGACCCTCCCCTACTTGTGCTCTCTCTCTCTCTCTCTCTCTCTCAAAATAAGTCAATAAACTTTAAAAAAGAAAAAAGAGATCACGGGCATGTGTTGAATTACAAGGCTGTACACCTGAAACTAACATGACACTGTATGTTAACTAACTGGAATTCAAATAACAACTTCAAAAAAAAAAAAGGCCTAAGACAACAGCCGTGTGTTTACCAGCATGAAAACACAGTGTATGTGAAAACAAAAAATTACGGGCACAACGAAAATGCAGTTATTCAGAAACTGCCGTTTGCTCAGTCTGGGGTGCAGCCAGGGGGCTCACAAATCCATGTTAACACGTCAGCTTATGCAAATGGCTTTCACTACACTCGGGGCCTTGAGATTTGTAAACCAGGAGTTTCTCTGCTCATCTATGGCAAATGCTCCAAAGTCATCCCCTCAGAAAGGGCAGAGCGGGCAAGAGAAAGGCAAGGTGGCAGGCCAGGCTTATCGGTGAGGCACCTGCTATACAACTCTTCTTTGCCTTGTATACGAGAGTTAAGACTTACTCCTAACAAATGATGTGGAGACAATGTATCGTGCAGAAATCTTAGGCAGAAAAAGCTAGAACAAAAATAACATACATCCCACAGCAGTGTCAGGTGAACGCAGACTATCTCAGCGGCGGTGTTACCTTCTAAGGTTTCTTTTTCCTTAGCTGTCCGCCCAATCGAGCTTCAAAGACAATCCAAGAGTGACCTCTTGTGGCAATATTAAGTTTTACCTGCAACAAGTCAGGCTTTAAAGCTTTTACTAAGGCATTAAGTTCTAATTGATCAGATAATCAATTAGATTATTTTCTTCGATGAAATGGCTTTTTTGCATCACGCAAAGATGATGCCAGGTGGAGAACAGCTTAGTCCAGAATGGGAAGAAGAAAAGGAGAGGAGGTGGCAAAAAAATCTACAATGTGTGCCCCCCAAAAGCTGGACTTTTCCTGGCAGAGGTAAGAGGGGTGGTTTAAAGGGGATCTGAAAAAAACAGCTGGCCATGAACTCTGGTTAGTTGATTCTGGATTTTGAAAAGCAAGGGTTGGCAAGTGGATGGGGGGGGATTTGGTATATAAAATGGTGTCTCAAATCAACAGGGATTCTTCTTCACTCTTAGTTCCAAAACAAATACCAGATGGAAGAAAAACTGGAACGTTAAAAAGGAAAAGGGCAATTTACTTTCAAATATATGAATTCGTGGGAGAAGAAAGATCGACAGAAGGGTGAATTCTTCCTAAACCCAGAAGCCATAACGTGAAAAGGAGATAAATGAGTACAGAAGAATGTTCTAAAAGTGCTGCAGGGAATAAAAATGCACCAAGGCAAGAAATCCTGCCTCCACAAAACTCCTAATGAGTCAAAGGAAAAGGCCTCCAGCCAATAAGACAACACAGGAAGGTACGAATAGGCCGAATAGGCCATCTTGGAAAATAAACATGCCAGAAAGCATGCTTGACCTTATCCACAGCAACCAGAATTAACAGGAAAAGAGGCCATATTATCACTATCTGGTTAATAAAGTCACCGGCATTCATACTTGGGACTGTCGACCGGTCTATCTTTTGTGAAAGACTTGGCAACTGCCCTCGGAACGTATCCTGCTTGCAAATGCATACCCAAGGTAGGAAGTTCGTGCTGTAGGAGCGCGCGTCAGAGTACAAAACAACAGTCCCTACGAGTGGGGGGGGGGGTCATGTGAAAGGAATTAGGACACATGCACACAAAGGACGTACCCCTCAGCTCTAAAGAACGATGAAGCATTTGGGGCGCCTGGGTGGCTCATCGGTTAAGTATCTGACTTTGGCTCAGGTCATGGTCTCACGTTCGCAAGTTCGAGCCCCGCGTCGGGGTCTGTGCTGGCAGCTCGGAGCCTGGAACCTGCTTCCGATTCTGTGTCTCCCTCTCTCTCTGCCCCTCCCCGCCTTGTGCTCTGTCTCTCTCTCTCAAAAATAAACAAACACTAAAAAAAAAAAAAAAAAAAAAAAGAACGATGAAACACTGCTAAGACCGAACAAGGAAGTGGAGTGGAGACTGGAGACTGAAGAACTGTGCACAGCACATCACCCTTTGTGTCAAATAAAAAGGGAGACGTGTGCAAACAAAAGAATTCTGAAACTGGGAAGAACTGAGGTCTCTAAAGAAGGAAATGGGGGACGTTACCCAATTTGAAGGTTTGCTAACAGCACGTGTATTTTTAGACTCTCTATAAAAAACAGCATTGGGATAGGAAAGGCCACACAAATTTATGGAATCTATTCTTTTGGTTGATCAGCTGCCAAAGTCTTTTTTTCTCTGCTTAAGGAAAAGGAATACGCCAGACACAAAGACCACGTATTACACGATCCATCCATACGAAATGTCTAGAGAGGCAACACAGGAAGGCAAGACAGAAAGTAGATCAGGGGTGGCTGGGGGGAGCGGGAACACGGAGTCACTGGCTATGGGTACAGGTTTCTTTTTGGGGTAGTGAAAATGTTCTGGAATGTGACAGTAGTGAGGGATACCCTGAATACGCTGAAAACCACTGAGCTGTGCACTTTACATAGGTGGATTCTGGGACACCTGGGGGGCTCAGTCGGTGAAGCGTCTGACTTCGGTTCAGGTCATGATCTCGCGGTCCGTGAGTTCGAGCCCCACATCGGGCTCTGTGCTGACAGCTCAGCGCCTGGAGCCTGCTTCGGATTCCGTGTCTCCCTCTGTCTCTGCCCTCCCCTGCTCATGCTGTCTCTCTGTCTCTCAAAAACAAATAAACATAAAAAAAAACTTAAAAAAGCGGCCACTTGTTCAGCTCTGTAACCCTGTATCAGGCCAGAGGAGTCCCCGTATATGAACGCAGATTCCACGGCGGCACTTAATGGAAGTTTCCAAGGAAACCACAAGCGTTTCCTGCACGAGGAACTGCACAATGTCACTCCCGTTCCCCGGTGTTCTTAAGCTGACAACACTCGCTGAGCTTTGACCTGGAGGTCCCGGCTGAGGGCCCTGCTGCTGCCCGGCTGGGGTCTCTGCAAGATAACTTTCTGTTTCTGGCTTTTATGTATTTGTGTCTCCTTCCTGTCAACGGCCACTTCCTGCTGCTGTCGGAGGCCCAGCCCCACCTGGTCGTCCCCTTCTCCAGAGCGGGGAACCGAACTGTCAAGACAGCAGCTCGGCGCTCATCGAGGCTCTTCTGAGAATTAGGACCTTCGCTTCCCTGCGTGGCCTTTAGGACAGCTTCCCGGGCTCCTCATAAGCTTTTAAGTTTCATTCTAGGCCCCTCGCTGGGCTGCAGGTGGACGAGGGAGCCAAATGAGGCATCTGCATTTTAAAGACGTCCTGAAGGTCAACCGTCACAGGTCACTCTCCCGGCACATGTAGCAGCTGATTGGCTTTTGCACTGGACTGATGGACAGAGCTCTTCTGCTCCTCTCCCTTCCTGATGGAGACCCCTACCTGGGCACTCAACCCCATGCCACCCTGTCTTCCTCTCCCAGTTGGCCGCCGCACACTTCTACAAGGTCAGCAAGCCTCAGGCCGCAGTAAAGCACCCCGTACCGAATCAATGTTCTATCATCATCACCCTTCATCGTGAACTCGGTACCGACTGCTCCTTAACTCCCGGAGTCTGCAAAGCCCGCGAGATTTGCAGCTCAGTACCGTGCTTTTAGCACCACGTCAATTTCTGTCCAACTCAGTAATTTTACAGTCCGGTAATCGTTCCGTCACCCCCATGGTGCTGGCGGCCAGCCGCCGTGTTATCTGCACACGCTGGCTCTGGGTGGGCTGCACCCTCCCGGTTTTTGAACTTGGATCATCAGGCATGAGGTTGTCTTCAGTGCGGAGTGCTTACAGAGCGGCTGGGCTTGTGGGATTCTCCCACTGCAGGAGCTCTGTAGCCTGGGATCAATTTTTGTGTAAATTTTCTCAATGTAGGGACTCTCCTGCCCCACATGGTGCGGGGGTGGGGCGGGCACAGGGGCAGGATGCAGAGTTTGACGTGTATCTGCACACGGCACAGGCTCTCAGTTTGATTTCTCATGGGTGGCTAATTTGTCCCCCACCTCCAAAGGCCTGAGTGAAGACTGTCTCCCTCCCTTCTCTCTGGAGACCTCTATGGGGACAGCTAACACTTAAATTACCAGCCTCTTCCTGGATCTGATACCCGAACCCCCAGGCCACTCGAGCATGGTTTTCAGCCCTTCTTCACTTCCTGGTCCCGGATACTTCCTTTGTCCTCGGTGCTCGATAGACACAGTTTTCTTTTTTAAAATTCTGTTCTACTTTGGCTCCCACTGTCAAGTATTTGTAGTAGGAAGGACTAGCTTAGTCAATCGTGTTAATTAAAAGCCTTATTTTCCAATGAAGCTCATTACTTTCATAATCAGAAAAACGTAACTCAGGGCGCCTGGGGGGCTCAGTCGGTTAAGCCTCCGACCTCAGCTCAGGTCATGATCTCACGGTCCCGGAGTTCGAGCCCCGCATGGGGCTCTGTGCTGCCGGCTCGGAGCCTGGAGCCCGCCTGGGATTCTGTGTCTCCCTCTCTCTGCCCTTCCCCCGCTCACGCTCTGCCTCTCTCCGTCTCTCTCAACAATAAACCTTAAAAAGAAATTTGTTTAGGAAAACATAACTGAAAAAATACCTCAAGTAAAACATGTTCTTTGCTGGAAACAAATGTGTGTGCGTGCTTCTCTCATGAAGGAGGAAATGTTAAAGTTGACGGCACCCATCTCTGCAAGACTGTAGACCCCTTACTCATTCATTTACGAAAATAGAGCGTTAAGTAATTTAAAACACGTGCTTCCTTACCTAACACGTTAAAAAAAAAAAAAAGGAAAAGAAAAACGACGCGCACTTGGCTACCTTTTGGCTCCCCCGGCGTCAGGTGAAACTATGATACAGTTCTTCCACTCGGCGATGTTCTCCCGGATCCACTGCAGGACCGCGGGCTCCGCGTACAAATTATCCACGGGGATGTCAAAGAATCCCTGCGGAGAGCAGTAAAACTTGAATTTTGCATTCAAAAGAAGCCTTTTCAGCAGACTCCCTTCTCTGAATTTTAACAGAATTAAATCAAAAGACAGATATGTTCCAGGAGCCTACTTCAGTCCCATCCATTATGTTTGGAGACACATTCTATTATGACTGCCTGTATTCTTTTTTTTTTTTTAACGTTTATTTATTTTTGAGACAGAGAGAGACAGAGCATGAACGGGGGAGGGTCAGAGAGAAAGGGAGACACAGAATCTGAAACAGGCTCCAGGCTCCGAGCTGTCAGCACAGAGCCCAACGCGGGGCTCGAACTCACAAGCCGTGAGATCATGACCTGAGCCGAAGTCGGACGCTTAACCGACCGAGCCCCCCAGGTGCCCCCTGCCTGTATTCTAAGCAATAGGAGAATGGCTTTGCAAGGGAGTGAAGAGATTTGTTGTGCCTCAAGCACCTTATTATAAGCTAAATGTTTCACGTTCGCTGTATTACAGAGTAGGTACAGTACAATTCGGCCTGTTTCATAGATAAAGGAACTCAGTTATGAAGAGGTTAAAAAACATACAACTCTGCCATTCTCATGATTGTCGAGAAGCTGAGATGGAATTATACAGTTTACTACCAAGAAGCCATTCCCACCGCCCCAAAACTGTTTGGACAGAGGTTGGTGGCAGAGTCAGGTGATAACTACATTGAACTATAGTCCCAAGTTCAGTAAAGACGAAAATCCCAGAGAGCCACCGTATACAAACGCGACCACGAGTAACGTTACCTCCCTCGAAAACAGTTGAACAGAATCAGGATTTAACCACTTGCACTAAGCCCCCGATCACAACCGAGGGCAAGAAAGAAAAGGCGGGAACCTGGATCTGAGAGGCGTGCAGGTCCATGGTGATGATGTGATCTGCCCCAGCCACTGACAGCATATTGGCCACAAGTTTCGCAGAAATCGGAGCACGGCTCTAAAAAATAAAGGCATAGATTTTATAACAGCAGAAGAGAAGGGAAGAGATAATGTGAACAAAATCAGCATTAACCACTTAAAGTCATTTAAGACTTTAATCATTTACATTAATTAATTCTTAATAACAAGGAAGAAACTTACATCATAACAACAAAAGTTCTTCATTCCATTTATTTCACCCAATGTTACCAGCTTGACACTGTGCAGCGAGAACAAGTATCAAAGAAGCAAACAATGAAACAGTCGGTTAAGCATCCAACCTTGATTTCAGCTCAGGTCATGATCTCACGAACCGTGGGATCGAGCCCCATGTCAGGCTCTGCACTGACCACGTGGAGCCTGCTTGGGATTTTTGCTGTACTTCTGTCTCTGCCTCTCTTCTCGCTTCCCTCTCTCTTCTCTTTGTGCTCTCTTTCTCTCTCTCAAAATAAATAAACATTCAAAAAAAGGAGAGAGAGAGACTGGTTATCATCAGAGGCCCCTTGGAGGAAACTGCTTTTAAGGTGTGGCCAGCAGAGGGGAGAAACCAGTGTTCCAGAAAGAGCAGCACGTGTGATGGCACCGAGGCCAGGAGGTCACATCTGGGGACTGAAAGCTGGGTGGCCACAGGCACTGGTCCAAGAGGGAGTGTAAGGGAATGCTGGCAAGGGAGGCAGGGGCCAGCTGAAAGCCAAGGTCGGGTCTTCAAGAAGACTTGATATACTGCAGCTGGAAGCCGAATGCTGTCACGAATTACTACACGAAAACCAGACTGAAGAAAGAACAACTTCAGGTGATTAAAACTTTGGTTTTTCAAGAAGGGATGCAAGGTGATTTATTGACACTGTATCCTCTTTAAAGTTACCTAACTTCTCCATAGCTGTAGTTCTGCCATCATAAATCCTGGCCAATAACTGTCTACATCAAAAATTATATAAAAGACTACACAGAGACTGAAGCTAGGAAAAGAGGTCAGCATTTTACTGTAAACAGGAATATGCTCATATACCAACCCCTCAAAAAAAAATATATATATATATAAGCTTAAAAGATTTCATTCAGACTCACCCAATGTTATGTCAATTACACCTCAAACTGGCAACAAGAAAACATTTCAATCACAATAGTAACAAATGAACCATCCCTACAAAATACACAGAGTATAGAGTAGATTCATGTAAAAGCATACACAGGAAGGAATTACATCATAATGTCAACAGATCATGTGTACTTTCTCTGACACACCATACTCTTAAAAAGCAAACAAACATTACTTTATAATAACATACGGTGGACATTCGTAACGGGAATCCCCACAAAAATGGAGTCAGGAGATTTGGGAGGGGGAGCTTTCCCGCCCTCCCACTCCTAGTCAATTGCAGACACAACCAAAGGGGCGGATGTGACCTTGTACAGACTTGACCTTGCACATGGATACTGCTCTGCTACTCCAGAAGGAAGAGGTGCCTTCCCCGTGCCCAGGAAACAGCTCAGAAAATGAGAAGCCACCACTCTTTGAACCCCCAGTTTCCTCCAATGGACTTTTAGTTCCTAAGAGCCCCCCAACTCCCCCCTTGTCTCCTTCAAAAGCCTACCTTTCCTTTATGCCCCGGACTTGCCTACAATCTTGTCACAGCTTCTTTCTTCGCAATTCTCTTTTATTCCTGAATAAACCCATCTGTTGCTGGTAAAATAACTAGCAGTGTCTATTTTTTTGTATATTTATTTATTTTTGAGAGAGCACAAGTGGAGGAGGGGAAGCCAGAGGGAGACACAGAATCTGAAGGAGGCTCCAGGCTCTGAGCTGTCGGCACAGAGCCCGACATGGGACTTGAACCCATGAGCCGTGAGATCATGACCTGAGCCGAAGTAGGATGCTCAACCGACTGAGCCACCCAGGAGTCCCTGGCAGTGTCTATTTTTAAGGTTAACGTTACTTCGTGAGCAGAGGGGAGATCCAGAGAGGACCCCCGACAGCTGCGGGGCGGGTGAGCAAACAGGCGCACTACCCACGGAGCAGGTTCGGCCACTGGCCACCAACAAAATCCAAAGGCAGAGGGACGAGCGGTAGTGAAACAAGAAAGGGATTTAGTTGAGCGAAGCCACCACTGGGAAGACAGCGGACCAGCATCTCGGAGACTGTCTGCAAAGTGCCAGGAACACTTCTAGGTTTAAGTAAGGCAAATGCGGGGCAAAGGTGGGGGGTACATGCAGGTGGGTAGTGAAGGTCAGGGCAACCAATCATTTGTCTTGGGGTCCATCACAGGGGTCTTGCTGGCACAGGGAGGTCCTTACTGGTTGAGCGGTAAGTTTGGGTTCCCATCAGGGGATGCTGTGCCCTCAGGGCGTTCTGCCCGAGTTAAGAGAGAAGCTGGAGGGGCGCCTGGGTGGATCAGTTGGTTGAGCATCAGACTTGGGCTCAGGTCACGATCTCCCGGTTTGTGAGTTCGAGCCCCGCGTCCGGCTTGCTGCTGCCAGCGCAGAGCCCGCTTTGGATCCTCTGTCTCCCCGCTTCTCGCTGCCCCTCCCCCACTGATGCCCTCTCAAAACTAAATAAAACATTAAAAAAATAATAAAACAAAAGAGATAAGCTGGAGAGGAGAACTTAATTAGAAAGTAGACTGAGGACAGAATGCAGACGGTTGAAGTCCTCTTTCAGAACCAGGCTGGCCTTCGGTCTGATTTCATTTTCAAAATCAGACTTTCCACTGGAACTGCGCCTCCCAGAGCTGTGCGGGACTTTCATCTGATTCCTTCTGGAACCAGGCTGGCTCCCGAAAACCCTCTAAGAAATGGGATCCCAGTCACCGAAATGTTTTGAGCGCTTTGAGGACACCCACCGCCCCGCCACCCACTGGGACTCTGGCCGGTTTTATGTTTAAGCACTATGGGCCCTCCACACGCACATTTATAAATAAATGGACTGACTTAGCCAGAAGTAATTTAGAACTTCAATGGCCACTATGGGGAACTTTCAATCTCCCCAAACTTAATTTTCTCAAAGCTGAATTGGACAACAACCATGGTTCGAAAATGACAAAACTGAATGGGATTTCTATTTTAATTGGTATTTTGAAGCTTCCAAACACTCTCGGGAATGTAAAATTGCCTCTCTCCAAAATACAATTTATAAACTGAAGGAGGCAAACAATTAAAAAGAAAAAAAGGCTTCTGAGGCCTCTTCTCCACCCCGCACCCTCCCACCACCAAATATTCAAACTTAGTTTCGTTGGGCGAAACTAGCCCAGGGGGAAAATCCTGAGCAGGATTTAGAGAAACAGACCCCTACCCTTTGGCAAGATGCTAGAAAACTTGCTGGAAATCGCCAGTAAGCAACTATAATGGCTTTTCCTAAGCCTGTTGACTGGAACAAAATTCAGGCTTATACACAGAAGCTTGATGAATCCATTCACGATTATTATAATAGACTCCAAACTATCTTTAAAGAAAATTCTGGTCTTTAGGTGCTGAATCCATCGGGGTAACATTTAAGTCCATGTTTATGAATCACTGCTCCAGGATCTTTCCCCTTTTGTTAAGATGACCAGGACGGGATGGGCAACTGACCACTTCAGATTCGACTAACCCGGCAAACTAGCTTGCCTAGGTGAGTCACCTACAAGAAAGAGGGCTAAAATTTTCAATGTTCAGCTCCAACAGATGAAGGCTCCTAAACAAAACCACAAGCGTAGTTTCTGCTACCGTTTCCTTTCCAACGTCCTAATTCCCCATGATGGGTGTAGACAGCAAGATGGAGTCACTCATGTCAAGCAGGAGCCTGTATCCAGCAATGATGCCAACAGTTAAGGGCACTGCAGCTACAAGATTGTCACCAAGACCAGCACCAGCTGACACCCCAAAGCCCCTAACCCGCAGAAGCAGAGTCTGATTTGATAGTCACCCCCCTTGGGGTCATCATGGTCTCCTGGGTCCTCAAGATGGGGGTCCCGGGGTCCCAAGGGTGTTTCGTCCTTGAAACTTAAACTATTCATGGCTTTGTCCTTCCTTATTAGTCTATTAGCTAGCTCCTCACCCCTTTGCTGTTCCTAGTCTAACTGCGGGATGGTTCTCATCAGTAAGGTAGGTACCCGTGCAATGGGCGCCCGGGACACGAAGGGCTTTGCCCTTTTCACCATCGTTTTTAGGTATTTACCAAGTGCCCGGATCTTTCTTTCTTTCTTTTTTGCAAGCTACTGGCTGCAATTCACAACTTCTGAACCGTGTGCGGCTCTATTTCCCACTTATACCTCGCATGCGTATACAGGTTTTTCCACATTTTCTGTTTGCGTCTTTCTGCCAAGTTCTAGGCTAACTTGGCCAGTAGTGGCATTTATCTTTGCAACGTCCCCAAACGGTTTAATCCTTCTTAACCCTCCAAGTGCCTTTCTGAGGCAATCTCCCCTGGTCTCGGCTGTGACTCAGTTCCCTGCCGACCACGCCAACTGTCGCGAGCACGCCGTGAAGGCGCACGCACGAGTTGGGTCTTTGCACAGCGCCAGCTGTGCTCGGTCCTAAAGCAAGGTGAATGTAATGAGAAAGCGGGTTCGGGATTCCAGACCCAGTGACATTGGAGCCCGTGATTAACTTGGCCTCTTCCCCACACACGGCGCAGGACCTAAGAGGAGGCACACAACGATCGAGATAACACAGGCGGTAGGAAGTGAACGAGGCCGCCGCCAAGTCCGTGTGCGGGCGCGCAGCTGAGAGGAGGCCCCGGGCCGGGTCTGCGCTCGGCCCTCCCGCTCCTTCTGTTCAAGCGGTGGAGGCTCTCCCTTCTCTTCGGCCGGAGCCTTCGGCGGCAGCTCCCTTTTCAGGCGCTCAGGGTCACGTCTGCGGGGCCCGACCACTGCAAAAGCCCTCCCCCTTTTAAAGGGATTTGGTCAGTCCTGGGCACCTGCACCCCTCCCCTGCTTCTGCTGCTGATCGGTTCTGGGGCGTCGTCAGCCGGTGCCGGTCTCGGGGAGAGCTCACCGTTGTTAGTACCCTCAGCCGTTCGTATCATTGCTCGACGCAGGCCCCTGCCGGACAGGAGTGACTCCGTCTTGCTGTCTACAGTGGGGCTGCCAGGAGCTCCAGGCGTTCTTCCCAATCATCCCTCTTGATCAGCTCGCAGCAACGACTATCCAGATTGGGAAGAAGTCTGTCTCTGTCGTTCCCGACACAGCTGTAAATCAGCCCCTGCCCCGGAGCGCTAAAACACTTCCAACAGTGGGGGTCTCTGGTCAACCTCAACAGGCTCCCATCTCCGAACTGGCTCCCTTTTGTCGAGGCCCTTTTAGAGATATACACCCTTTCTTCCCTGGTTCCTCCACCCCTCCCTACTCATTCACTGGGCCCAGATTTCTTAGAAAAATATGCCGGAATTTCTCTCTCCCAAAAGAGGAAAATAATTCTAGAATTTGAGAGTAGTAACCAAAACAGCCAACAGGGGGAAATCGATGGCCCGTTGGCATCTTTTCCTATGCTCTGTCTCTGATGGCACTGTGGCAGAGGCTGGGGGTACCGATCGCTGATCATTTATTCCTACTGGCTCAGCTACCGTCCTCTTTATGGGCAAAGTCTTCAACGGACACCAGCAGAATCCACAGGGTACCTCCCATCAAGATTCAAACTGATCCCTAGAATTAATAGCCTACACACAAAGAAGCCTTTCAAGGCATCATGCCCACCGCAGAGGATTACAAGGCTCAGGGCCTCATTATCCCCTGCACTGGTCCCTGTAACACCCCAATTCTACCTGTGAGAAAACCCAACGGCCAAGGACAGAACTCTATCCAGGACCTCCGAGCACTGAACAGCACCGGGGTCCCGTGGCACCCCACTGTTCCCAACCCTCACGGGCTACTGACATCCATTCCCAGGGATCTGTTCCCATATGCCAGTTGATAAGGATAGCGAGTATCTTTTTACCTTCATTTGGGAAGGATGGAAACACACCCGGAAAGTAATGCCCCAGGGTTACACAGAGTCCTTAACCCTTCACAAACCTTAAAAAATGATTTGGATGACACAAAGTTTTCTGCCGGCTCTATCTTGTCACAATACACAGGCCCTTTGCTTCTGTCCCTGTTCTCAAACCTCTACCTGGGAAGACAACATCCACCTGTTAAAACCTTTGGCCTTAAAGGGACATGAAAGTCTCCGCAGACAAAAATGACAGTTTGTTCAAACTCAGGCTTTGATATTTAGGGTACACGATCTCAGAACACAGACCAGATTTGGATCCAGGTAGACTCTAAGGCATCCTCAATTTCTCCAAACCTAAAACTAAGTGCCAATCACAAGGCTTTCTTGCACTGGCTGGCTATTGTCGAAACTGGATTCCGAATGTCCCTCGCACGGCTCAGCCTCTGTGTGCTTTACTAAAAAATAACAAACCTAACCCTACTATTTGCAAAGAGGGGGATGACACAGCCCCTTGAGACTTGAAAGCGAAGTCCACCAAAAGCCCCTGCCCTCAGACATCCTAATTAGCAACCTGCCTTTCTGTGAGCAAGAGGTGAGGGGATGCCCTCGAGTCCTCCCCCAACATCACCCCAATGGGTATTACAGCCAACCAGCCCCTCTGGCTGGGGGACAGCCCCCTTGCCCCAGGGTCATTCCTGCCACTGTCCTTTAGTCCAGGCCACTGATGAAATAGAAAGAGCAAACCTAATAGACACCCCTGCTAACTACTCCTCATCCAAGTAACTCTCACTGTGAGAGCCTTACCTGGGCCACCTTCTCCCCCCCTCCCCTGATGAAGCCCCTCCCAAGTGCCTAAGGCTGACAGATCGCCTTTGGACCCCGGGTGACAACTTATAGGAAACACCTCTCACCGATACACACTTTTCCCAGCTTACTAAGGGTTCTTAAAGAATAAAAATGGGAGGGGCACCTGGGTGGCTCAGCCAGTTAAGTGTCCGACTCTTGCTTTCGGCTCAGGTCGTGATCTCACAAGCCGTGGGTTCAAGCCCTGCATCGGGCTCTTTGCTCTCAGCACACAGCCTGCTTGGGATTCTCTGTCTCCCTCTCTCTCTCTCTGCCCCTTCCCTGCTCATGCTCTGTCTCAAAAATAAACATTAAAAAAAAAAAAAAGAGTAAAAATGGTAAATACCATGCTGGACATGCTACTACAACTCCCTTTGAAGTCCCTGAGGCCTGTCACCTTTATCTTCAGCTACTTAGGCCAACAAGGCTCACTTACATGCTCTTACTCAAGCCTGTATTTTAGCCGAGGGCAAAACCACAAACATTTATACTGATAGTCAGTATGCCTTTGGGGTAGCTCATGATTCTGGAATGTGACGGCAGCAACAAGGTTTCCTTACCCCCAGCGGGGATGAGATTAAAAATGGCCCCTGCATCCAACCTCTATTGGGTACCATACTTTTGCCGGTAGCTCTGGCTACGAAGGTTCCCAGGGGTTCCAGACGCGACCCCCTGGGGGCCAAGGGATACCACCTTGCTGGTATTTCCACGTGCTGCTCTCAAGGAGACTGACACTCAGACCTCTGGCATGTTCCAAAGGGACGTTCTTTCAAATGACAAGTGAGAAAAGTTGACCGGAGATGCCCAACAATTAGCCCCAGAGGAGAGTCAATATCTGGAAAACTAACAACTATCGGTTGAATAAAGAAAGCAAACTCGGGTTTGGACCAAATCACGATCCGGTCCTCCCGGAAATTCTAAAGCTCCCTCTATGTCGCGCCACGCACACATTCAACCATCGGCGTACTGACAGAATGATAGCATTCACGAACCCATATCGATGGGAACATATGAGGAAGGCCGCAAGAAGGGTCTGGTTTACTTGGCTTGTCTCAGTGGACCAACTGAGGTTTGGCAAATGGATTTCACGCAGCTCCCCCATCTCATGGATAGAAGTATGTTTCAGTCACGGTTTGTATGTTTCCTCACTGGACCGAAGCGTCCCCTGTAGACAGGCCAGTGCCTCTTCTGCGGCTAAAATTTGGTGAGAAAAAATGACTGTGTCTCAGATCGTCCCCCTTTTGGAACTCATACATTGTCACCCTTGGAGACAGAGGAATGACCGTGCATTCTGGCCCCTCCCTCTTTGACCCACAGTTGATAAAAGGAGACATCGTCAGCACCGTAAAGGTCTGGTTGCTTCTATGAAACATACCCATGCTCTGCTAGAGCAATCTTTTCCTGGCGCACAGGAGACAATGATCTTAACTCCTCACACTTTGCCACCTGGGGGATCTGTCTGTGGGGAAAGACACCGCCTCCACGAAGAGTCTTCAAACTTGTTGGAAAGGCCCTTATCAGGATCTGTTCACCAACCCCTGTGCCGACGCTTAGATCCATGTGACACATCTAAAGAAAGCCCCAAACCCTGACGGGACCTGCATGCCATCTGGTGACATGATTTCCTGGAATCGAAGCCGACAACATCTGGGGAGACTGCTTTCCCAAGCCGTCTGGCCCAGGCCTGTGTATTTTTTTCTCACTGTCACTTCTTTTGAAGAAAGCAAATGCCCTTTATCAGCATTTCCCAATCTCTTCCAAAGGGGGAAACCTCTTTTGATGATGACCTTTCCAGCAACCGCCTCATTACGATCTGATGAGCGTTTCCGAAGGGTTAGGAAGCTCAGAATCCACAAAAGCCATTCTTTTGTCTAAACTAGGAACGGACTCTGGATTCTTATCCAGATTCACGGTTTCTGAATCTACAACTTTACGGGCTGTTACTGACAACACACAAGGCTCTAAACAGCTCTTCTGAGAGAACAACAGGGTTTTAAAACGTCCTTAAAGTGTTGCTATTCTCGCAAAAGGGCTCATTAACTACTGCTTCATGGTTACAGGTGGGCCCTAGGTTCCCAAATGCACTCGGTTCTGTGTGCTCTTACAGTAGTTCACGATTTGGGTGCATAGCCACCTCAGCAGATGACTTTCGGGAGGCAACATGACCCCGGGATGGCCTTCACAGCGAGAAACCCTTCTTCCCTAAGTCCAAACAGGGCCTGTAAATATCTTCAGACCCAGGGTTCTGGTTTAGAACCAACATACACTTTGGAACGGTCACGTTGCTTCTGACCGTGCACTTGCTGTCTATCAATCCCCCGCAGAAAGGATGTGCCCCCTAAGCTGATGCTGGCTCAGTGCTGACCGTCTTGAGAAGGTACAGACTTCAGATGGGAAAATGCCTGAGGGCTGTCCCTCCCAACCCTCCCTGTTGCTCAATGTGGCTTAAGTGGTTTCCAACTGCTGTGTACTCGCCCGCCCTCCGAGGTGAGAACGTGACCACCAGAGAAGGTCCTTCCTGGCACCGAGAGATAAAACCACTAAATGCAGAGAACCTGACTGCTGATCTGCGATGCTTCCAAGGAAAGATCCTGATCAAAAGGGGGGAATGTGAACAGCAGTAATGGGAACCCCCACGAAAATGGACTCGGGAGGTTTCGGGAGGGGGAGCTCTCACGCCTTTCCATATGCCTTCTTCATTGCAGACTCAATGGGAAGAGGCAGACTCGACCTTGCACATGGACACTGATTATTCCACTACTCCAGCAGGAGGGAGAAATGTTTTCCTCATCCCTGACAACAGCTCCGCCGATGAAGAGCCACCATACTTCAAACCCCCAGTTTTCTCCAACTGACTTGAAGTTGTTAACTCATCACAACCCAACTACCCCCCTTTGCTCCTTCAAAAGCGTACCTTTCCTGTGTCCTCCAGAATTGCCTACTTTTGTTTGTTTAGTTGTTTAACGTTTATTTATTTTCGAGAGACGGAGAGAGACAGCGCATGAGCAGGGGAGGGGCAGAGAGAGAGGGAGACACAGAATCTGAAGCAGGCTCCGGGCTCCGAGCTGTCAGCACGGAGCCCGACACGGGGCTCGAACTCACAAACTGTGAGATCGTGACCTGGGCTGAAGTCAGACGCTTAACTGACTGAGCCACCAAGGTGCCCTGCCTACGTTTTTTTGTTTGTTTGTTTGTTTGTTTTTTAATTCTTGAATAAACCCACCTTTTGCAGTAAAATAACTGGTAGTTCTACTTTTAAGGTCAGCAATACATATATAACATGCACATACATTCTTTCCAACCTCAAAATGTGAACAGTGGAGGTTTCCAGAAAGTGAAAACATCTAATAACACAAACTCTACCACGTCCAGTTTTCAAGGCTTAGTTATCTGCCTCAATGACTGTGAGAATGATTTAGCTTAACACAATTTCAGGATAATTAGAAGAACAAATTGATCACCGGGACTTCTCTGTAATACAATCTGATTCTCGATGCTAATCCAAGTGGGGCTCTTCCTACAATTTTATAATGGGCAAAAAAAAAATTCCTCCGTGGTATCTCGCATTTGCTACTTCTGAGATCCAAACCACAGGTCATTTCTAAACTCATACTTTCTGATTTCCTTCTCCAGACCTTGTTTACAAATTTGGGTTTTGTCCTATGAGTTTGGCTCAAGAGCCGACTAAATCTTGCAGGAAAGATTTGCGAGTTAACCGACTTTACAGCCACTATGAGAACAATCAGCATGGCATTTCAACAAAGGTAGCGTTAAGGAAGAGCAACCAAAAGTAAAACGTTCAACTCCCCTGATGAAAAATGGAGAAAAGTCAAACATTTTGTGAGGCGGCCCAGCCACGACCAAGATTCTCTGGATGCTCCAGATCTTAATCAACTTATCAGACGCTGCCCTGCTAAAAGCATACATTTGACAAGCGGTAGAAATTTACAAGATTACAGAAACTAACATCAGGATAACTGTGCTCACTTTTTCCAGGTAAAAAAATCGAAACAATTTGATAATTGAAAAGAGAACATAACCTTGAAAATGATTTTGAAAAAAGCCTCAAGTCCTCTATCCTCTCAGATACTACACTTGATCTTAGCCAAAAGGCCAAGAAGCAATCTTCTGCCCTCTCAGATGTAATGATTTCCAGCTTTGCCCACGTCATACTGTTTTTACCAGGGAAGGAAACTAGCAATTATTGAGTGTCCACCACAGCAGGCGTCGGCCAAGTGCGGCCCAGGAGACAAACCCAGGCTGTGGTCTGTTTCTGCACAACCTATGAGCTAAGAATGGGTTTTACGTTCTTAACAGGTTGAAAAACAATCCAACGAAGAACACTTTGTGATGTCTGAAAGACACATGAAATTCATAGAGCAATGTCCAGCAACAAAATTTTATTGGAACACGGACACATAGCCCTTCATCTACATATCATATATGGCTGCTTTCATGCCAAAATGGTGGAGCTGACCAAGAGATCTGGTGGTCCACCGAGTGTAAAAATTTGACACCCGGCTCTTTTTGGAAAAAGTCTGTCTACCCACATGTTTATTATATGCTAAGTACTTCAGAAAAAGTAGCCAGTACTATCCTTAATATACAGGCAAGCTAAAAACTGAGAGTTTAAGCTACTGTTACAAAGGACGAAAGGAGTCAATGGTGGTACTGAAATTCAAACCTGAGTCCACTTGATTCCAAGGTTGTGACCCCAGAGCTCAGACTATAATACACCAGGCATTTTCCAATTACTACATCGGCTTCCTTTCTCCGTGTTAGCAGCTCATTGTGCTGATGTGTAATGGCTTACGAAACCGTAAGTTTTCCTTCACTGAGCTAGTCCCTGGCTTTTTGCACATACAGATGAAACCAAAAATAAAATTTTACAGGTGTGTGGGCCTTGCTTCAAAAGAAGCAGGAAGATTAAACATCATGAAGCAGGTTTTGAATTAGGGTGAAAGGCTGGGGCGGGGCGCCTGGGTGGCTCAGTCGGTTAAGCGTCCGACTTTGGCTCAGGTCATGATCTCACGGTTTGCGAGTTCGAGCCCCATGTCGGGCTCTGTGCTGACAGCTCAGAGCCTGGAGCCTACTTCGAATTCTGTGTCTCTTTCTCTCTCTGCCCCTGCCCTGCTTGCACTCTGTCTCTGTTTCTCAAAAAGTGAACAAACGTTTAAAATATATATATGCGTGTGTGTGTATATACACACACACACATATATATATACACACACATATATGTAAAGCTACAGCCCATATATACATACATACATATATATATATACCTATATATATATATACATACATATATATATATA
>NC_064817.1:8737000-8824338 GCF_023721935.1 Panthera uncia | reverse complement strand
TATATATATATATATATACATACGTATATATATATATAGGTATATATATATATATATGTATGAATAGGTCAATTACACAGAATTTCATCATGTCTCAGACATCATGGGTAGCACAGTCCTATGGGAAGGAAAAGGACTAGAGAAACCCAGTGGGCTGGATGCAGCCCAGGGATCCCCCCGTGGCTGAGGAGAATTTTCTTTCTGAGCCCAGAGAGCAAGGGTGGCCCATGACTTCCCGTTACATTCAAACACTGTAGGGCCTCTAGCCGATCTAAGCAAAGTGAAAAGTGGGGAGAAGGGTTTTCCCACATTCGGGGTCTCATCGCTCAGCCCAGTTCCTGGTAAATGAAGTTTGCTCACGGGCTCAGGCCACTTCTCTCAGGCACTTCTGAATCCCTTGGTACGCTCCTTCTAAGGAGGTTTCATGGAGATCAGAGAAGCCAAGAGAAGACAGAGCAGAGGTTGGAGGGATGTGGCCTTGAGCCAAGGAGCAAGGCCACCCCCAGAAGCTGGAAGAGGCAGGCAGGATCCTTCCCTGGAGCCTGCAGCCGGCACAGCTCTGTCACACCTCGGTTCTCGACCTCCGGCCTCCAGGACGGCAGGAGAAAACATTTGGGTTGTTTTAAGCCCCCCAGTTTATAGTAATTTATCACAGCAGCGAAAGAAACCGGACGCCAACAACCATCCGCGATTTCTTCTTTTCTAGTAAGTTATCTCTAACAATAAGTCACACAATTTCTGAACTCAGGCCTCCCTCCGCTGCTCTCCGTGCAGTCTCTCAATGGCTATCCACATCCCTGCCTGTGCGTTGTTGACAATGAACGTCTTATCTCTTCCATCAGCAGTTAAGCTTGGCCAAGTGTGGAACTGTCCGATGGGGTTAAAAACTAAAAACAGCTTTTATAAAAACCTAAAAAAAAAAAAAAAAAAAAAAAAGGGCGTCTGGCTGGTTCAGTCAGAAGAGCACGCGACTCTAGACCTCAGGGTTGTGAGTTCGAGTCCCACATGGGGTGCAAGATTACTTTAAAAATAAATTTAAAAAACACAAGGAAACACTAAAAATAGGTACCAGGTTGTTTCAAGACACACACTTACAACCATGTGATGCAGACGGCATGAAAGGAAACAGGTGTGCAAAATGGCCCCAAACGGAACACACACCCAAGTGTCCCACACCAGGAGACAGGGTAAAGAGTGAGGCAGGTGCCACAGAAGAGGTAAACCAGCTAGTGTCTGAGCAACTCTGTAGGGCTGTCCTCGTCAGCACGGTGGGGGGATGGGGGGCACCACTGGCAGAGGCTGGAGGCCAGGAGTGTGGTCACACCCCCCGGAAAGCAGGAGACGGGCGCACACAAAGGACCAGGGCCAAGCAGTGCCGGTCTGTCTACACGACAAAGAGTTCATTATGAATGAACATGAGCAACACAGTCTGAAAAACACAACCTTGGAAACAGAAGTAACGGCAAACTGGATGCTCGCAGGCAAAACGTGCAGCAGTCTCGACTGGTATCAGTGAAGGAAAAGTTAGGGCTATGTGCATGCGGGACAGGGGCCGCGTAACAATGAAAGCAATCATTTACCCGAGAAGATACAATGCACTGCTTATCTTAGCACTGAATGCCAAAGCAAAAGGAGAACCCGATTGCAAATCGCAGAATACCGAATTTACTAAACTTCTTGCTACACAGACGAGAAACAGCAGAACATCATTGGCTCCTTTGTGATATGGACAAAAGTGAAGACGCTAACAGTCCCATGGAAACGCACAAATGGGAGGAATACCTAAGACAAGAGATCATACTTAGGGGACAAAAATGAACGGAAGTTTAGTAGCTAAAGATGCAGAGAAAACTTCACAGCAGCACACGCGACTTAAGGTTCTCACTGCCCTCAGCTAAAGCTACATCACAAAGTGATACAGACACACGGTCACGACGTCACACACACCCACTCTCATGACCAGCCACTTGTTTTTGTGCTGCTTCTGAGGTAGTAATGGTTTTTACAGGACTAAATAGCTGGATGAAAAGAAAAAAAAAACAAAAACAAAAGAAGAACGTTTTATGGCAAGTGACAATTATATGAAATTCACATTTCAGTCTCCATAAATAAAGGTTGCCCTGGAATCCAGCCACACCCGCCATTTACAACCCAAGTTCAGCTGCTGCCACAGAGACCAGACACCCCTTTACAGAAAAACGATGCTGACCCCTTCTAATCGATACAGGGTAAATCATATCTAACTGCAGAATCGAGTTCTGGAGATCAAATTTCTAGTGAGAAATTAACAGACAGCTGTATTCAGCATGGGGCCTGGGAACCACATCTGAAGAGGCATTATAATTTAGGGGGACCTCAGTATGGGAATTCAAATTTATAAAGGAATTTTGGGGGCACCTGGGTGGCTCAGCCGGGTAAGCCTCAGACTCTCGATTTCAGCTCAGGTCACGATCTCATGGTTCGTGGGATCAAGTCCCATGTCGTGTTCCATGCTGACAGTGCTGAGCCTGCTTGGGATGGATTCATTCATTCATTCATTCATTCTCTCTCTCTGTCTCGCAAAATAAATACATAAACATGAAAAACAACTTTATAAAGGGATTTTTTTTCATATATGAGAGAATCTTGTATGCTGTTTGGAAATCTGTGTTGTTTCAGAAAATAAATTAGGGTGATAAATGGAGATGTATCGGGGGAACCCTTCTCGTGATTAGTCACCGTATCACAGAACAGCCGTGTGTCTTGCAAAATGGAAGGATTCACACGGAACCCGAATGAACAGCTACCTATTCGTAAGATATAAAGCAGATAAATGCTTAGGGGTTGACCCCATCGTGGTTTGAGTGATATCCCCCTAAAACTCGTCTACCCAGAGCCTCAGAATGTGACCTCATTTAAAAATAGGGTGTTTGCAGGGGCGCCTGGCTGGCTCAGTCAGAAGAGATTGCGACTCTTGAGCTCGGGGTCATGAGTTCGAGCCCCACCTTGGGTGTAGAGATTACTTAAAGAGAATTTAAAAATAACAATAAAAAAAATAAAAATAAAAATAAAAATAGGGTGTTTGCAGATAGAAGTAAGGCAAAGATCAAAATGAGATCACTCTGGATCAGGATGGGTTCTAACCCAACGACTGTCTGTTTATAAAAGAGGAAAAGTACACACGGACACAGGGAAGAAGGCCATGTGAAGAAAGAGGCAGAGGTGAGAGTGACGCTTCCAGAAGCCGAGGAATGCCAGGAGCCACCGGAAACCGGAAGAGGCAAAGAAGGCTTCCCGCACGGAGTATCCAGAAGGAGCGTGGCCCTGCCGACACCTTGTTCTCTGACGCTTGGCCCAGAATGGTGACAGAACACGTTTCTGTTGTTTTAGGCCACCCAGCGTGTGATGTGTTACAGCAGCCATGGAAAACTAATACAATCCCTTCTAAAGCTCCCCAGAAATTCCAACTTCTCTCTTTGTCCTCAAAGGCAAGGTCTAGATCTTTAATTTCTTCTAGAAACCCACACAGCCTCCTCTAGTGCTACTGTTGCTAAAAGAAAAATTCAACGATGTTAACCTTCGTTCTTCTTGAACGGTGACAAAGAGGTAACGGTGTATCTTTTTAAATTACATGTTTTATCTTGAGAGAGCTGTAGACTCACCTCAATTCAAAGGTCCCACTGTGCCCTTTACCCAGTTTGGGCTCATGGGAACATCTTGCAAAACTATAGTATAGAATCACAACCGAGATACTGGCATTGATATGCTCCAGCGATGTGATTCCCGTTCCCCAGTTTTCTGTGCTCAGCGGGTGGCATTATTTAGTTCGACCCACCACCATCGAGATAGACAACAATTTTGTCACCAGGGCTATATGGTATTGTAATACATGCAAAAATAGGCCTTATCTGTATGTAGATCTGTAAATATTAACGTAATGGCTGGTTCAAAGACAAACCTTTGAAAAGCCAGGATGAGATACCATATTTACACAGTCCTCAAAATAGAAAGCAAATGTTTCCCAGATACTCTGAGTTACTATGGGAGGGGAGGAAAAAAGGCTGATGTTCACCCAGAGCGGGTTCCTCCAACAGGACCCAAATCTCCTACCTTGTCCTTTTTGTCTTGTCGAGCATACGGAAAACACGGGATCACGGCAGTCACCCTGGAAGACGATGCGATCTTACAGGCGTTGATCATGATGAGAAGCTCCATGAGGTTGTCGTTGATTTCTCCACAGCCACTCTGGATGATATAGACATCTTCGCCCCTCACGCTCTCACCGATCTCGACGCTGGGAAAAGAAAAACGCCATCTGTTAATAGTCAAGTATATTTGCTGTCTTCGAGGTCCCCTGGAGCTCCGTTAGGTATGATAAGTGGCCAGGATTCACCGTACGCATCGGTGTCCAGGGTACGATCGGGGGGCTGGTCACACGGGCTCCATCTGCCCGGCACGTACCAAAGTTCCGGACCCCCAGGTGTTCCGCACTAACCACACTGTTCATACAGGTTAGTAGGGTGAGCTGTTCGTATCTGGGAACGGGGGGAGCCGTTTCCAAAATGAAGTTCCCAAAGGCTAGCTGAGGACCACCTTGTGAGCAGAACTTTTCATGTAGGAGAGGGTCCACTATGCTCGTTAGAAATAGGTCTCAGTCCTGTTACATTGACTTCTTTCTGCTAAATAGTATATTGAGTTTTTACTTTTATTAAAGTTACATATACACACTGCTTAAAAATTTCAAGTCATTCTGGGGGCGCCTGGGGGGCTCCGTCAGTTAAGCGTCTGACTCTTGATTTCAGCTCAGGTCATGATCTCAGGGTTCATGACGTTGAGCCCCACGTCGGGCTCCACGCTGACAGTGCAGAGACTGCTTGGGATTCTCTGTCTCTCTCTCTCAAATTAAAAAAACAACAACAACAACAAAACAAAGTGAAGTCATTCTGTAAGCCTTGTAACAAAACATTCCAGAGGCAACCAATTTGGACTCTTGGTATGGTTTTTAGGCATTTCCCTTCAAGCCTCCAACTAGTAAGTTTGTATAGCTTCATTTTGATTTTTCATTTTAAGCATCATGTGTGGTCACCGTGCTATGAAGACGAGGACATAAGTCTATCCCCACCCCCCACCCCCACCTCCCATTGCCTGTAACACCTGCAGCCTTCTGGTCCCACCATCCCAACGGAGATCAATACTCCAACCAAATACGACAGCTACTGTTAACTGTGTAAGTGCTACTCAGAGCCGAGCCACAAAGTAAACTTCAATCCAAGTTTCTATTTCCCTTTTACACACAACTTTCAGTGCTTTGTTCTCCCTGGAGTGTATTGTCCTACCTTTTCACCTGCTAAGTTTTCTGAGTAGTGAATCCAAATTCCGGCCTAAACGCTTGGCTGACAGTCTACATTCCCACCGTGTCAGAGGCCCCAAGAGTGACATCCATGTCACTGGCCCACCCGTGTTCGTCCCGTCGCCGGCTGAGCCAGGTTCTCTCTGCCCGTGCACAGATGCCACCCCCCCGGGGGGGGGGATCCCACCACCCCTCTCCCACACATCATTGCCCTCTTTCTGTATCCTCTTTCTTGCTGCACTTTGGTTGGCATCCTCCAGTAGCTTCTGGAGAAAGAGTGAAGAGGGGCTTCAAAAGTCTTTGAAAGTTGCATGTTGGACAATTTCTGTTTTGTGGGCGGAGAATCCTGAGCGCTCAACACGCCCGCAGGCCAGCCCGTCCCTGGCACGTGCCGGGGCACGTCCTTCACAGCACTGCCAGGCGCCCGGGAGACCTTCAGCTCTGCTATGATGCTGGGTTTGAAAAGCCTAATCTTCTTCCAAGTGATACCTCAGGAACAATGCGAGCCGGACGCGAAGGCCGCGTTGGCTTGCCCACCGTCTTTCATCCCGAGATAAGACTGCAGCAAACTGGACGGCGCCCAGCTGGATGGAGAAGCCGCTCAAGAAATCCTCCCGCGATGCCGCCGCCGCCCCGCCTCCCCAGGACAACGGCCACACCCGCCCGCATCTGGTATCACCACTCGACATACCACTTCAGACTCCCTCCATCGCCTCACGAGAACCCCAAAGCTACAGCACCCCCCCCCCCGGACTCATTTCCCCAAGGAAAGGGCCATACTTGCGACAGCGCTTACGCTAAGCCTGTAATGTGTATAAAGTGCTTTACCATTTCTATGACATTTGCGTCTTTTTAAAACGTTGCTGAAGTTTTGATCACCGCACCCCCATCCAACCCCATTTCCCCCATAAGCCCTGTGGTCTTTATTGTAGGACTCTGCACAGCACGATGATTTTTAGGAAAGCATTCCAGTAAGACCAGCTGCAAAGGGGCTCCCTCTAAAAAGAAATATCGTGAATCTTATTTTAAATGACAACTAGACCCAATCATATTGTTTTCTCTAAAGAGCCGATTCTTTCTTAAAAATAAAAAAAAAATTTGGAATCCATGCAGTAGTCTATTGAGTCAACAGAAGCTTCTACCCAACCTCAACTAGAATAATCGGAACACAGGGGCGCCTGGGTGGCTCAGTCGTTTGAGCACCCGACTTCGGCTCAGGTCATGATCTCACAGTCTGTGAGTTCGAGTCCCACGTCAGGCTCTCGAAACACAAAAATGAAGGCTTTCAAGTTGAGCCGATCTGAAAATGACTTTTGGTAACAGTGGAAAATGATGACCCACTTCAGGTTGAACCAGTCTGACACCACCCCCAGGGTGAAAGAGACATAATTCTATGTGCTCCCTCCTATTTCGAGTTCTAAGGGGCTAAATGTAATTCCTGTGTGAGCATCCTCTCAACTGTGGAATCAAGTCAATTTGGAAATCGGCGCGGTAGGCAGAATGGCCCTGCAAAGAGGTCTATGTCCTAAGCCCCAGAATCCCTGAAAATGTTAGTTCCATGGCAAAGGGGAAACAAGTCGGCAGATGGAATTATGGTTACTCATCAGCGGACCTGAAAATAGGGGGATTTTCCTGGAGTATTCCAGTTGGCCCAATGCAATCACAAGGGTCCTTGAAGATGGGAGAGGGAGACACATGAGGACTGAAGCAGCATCAGAGAGATGCTATGTTGCTGGCTTTGGAAGATGGAAGAAGGAATCAAGGGCCACAGGCAGCCTCTAGAAGCTGAGAAAGGCAAGGGAACGGCTTCTCCCCTCGAGCTTCCAGAAAGGACTGCAGTGACCCGTGACAGACCTCTACCCCACACAACCGGAAGATGTGGCAGCGACCCAGAGGGCACGGGCCTGCAAAGCCTAAACCACTTACCGTCTGGCCTGTTACAGAAAAAACTTGCTACCCTCTGGTGTTATGATGCTTTATCCCAAAAGACCTGCTTCTTTGGCCTGTTTTTCTTGGGGAACCTCAGGGCCCGCATGACCAGCAGTCCGGCAGAGGCTGAAAAAAATCCTATCACCATGGCAACTTTTCTTCCTGCTTCTACTCCTAAAGATGATCACGACCAATCTTTAGTGTAGGGGCTTAATTTCAAACACTTGTGGCCAGAAGGCAGCATCCGTTTGCCATTCAGATGGAGAATCTTCACCGATCCGCCAATAAGAAGGCAGATGAGTTTATCTGACTCAACAATGAGTGAGTGTGCTCATTGATGAAAAGGCGGCTGCAGAGATGCTTTGAAACTCTTCCCATCAAGAAGGGGATTGGCGCCTGGGTGGCTCAGTCGGTTAGGCAGCCGACTTCAGCTCAGGTCAGGATCTCACGGTCTGTGGGTTCGAGCCCTGCATCTGGCTCTGTGCTGACAGCTCGGAGCCTAGGGCCTGCTTCAGATTCTGTGTCTCCCTCTTTCTCTGCCCCTCCCCCCCCCACTTGCTGTCTCTTTCTCAAATAATAAACATTAAAAAAAATTCTAAAAAAAAAAAGGGGGGGGGACTGGATTTGGGAGGACTCTGCCCGACAACCGATTATGACAGAGGTGACAATGCACTGACTTCAGAGTCCAGACCTTAAGAGACTGGCTGCGGCCACTTTCTGCCTCCCGTGCTGTGGGAAAGCTCAAGCAGCCGCGTGGAGAGGGACTGAGCTTTCGGCCCAAGCTCCCAGGCAAAAGCTAGCACCAAATCACCAGCCGTGTGAGCGAGCTGTCTTCAAAGTGGACCCGCCACCCCCAGTTAACTGCCCCAGATGCCAGCACACGGGGTGCTGCCCGGGCTGTGGGTGTGGGAGTGAAATAAACAATTGCTGTCTTAAGCTGTTGAATTCTGGGTGACTTGTGACACAGCAATAGATAACCAGAATGTGGGGTCTCTCGGTATCAGCGAACGACCCTGTGGGCAGGTTAAGTGACCGGGGCTAAAATGTTAGAACAGACCCGCAGACACCTTCACGGTGGAACTTCAGTGGTCTATAGCGAAGCTGGGGCAGGCATCTCTCTGCTGTACCTCAAATGATTCAGAGATGAGAAGGGAAAATCAGGAGGCCCTGTGTGTCCGATGAGGTGGTGGGTGGGGGTGGGCATGCCCAGCTGGCTCGGTTGGTGGAGTGGGCGACTCCTGATCTCAGGGTTGTGAGTTCGAGCCCCATGTAGAGACTCCTTACAAAAAAAAAATCTTAAAAAAAAAAAAAAAAGTGGGGAACGGAAGGAGTGATAAGCAGGACATCAAAGCAGATTTCTGGTCCCAGCTGAGGGGAGACGTTCAGGAAGGGGCGTCTTAGGTGAGCTGAATCATTTTTCTCTTCCTTTTACCCTGTGTCTCATCCCTGGGACCACACAGTAAAAACCAGATCACTAGTACAACAGCTAGTATAGACAGGACTGTTTGTACAAATCAACCCCTGGGCCTAGACAGTTTATGGGAAGGAGAAAAGTCAGGAAGCTAACGTTTTATATTCTAAGTACTAAAAACATATAATATTGGGGCACCTGGGTGGCTCAGTCGGTAGAGCGGGAGACTCTTGATCTCCGGGTCATGGGTCTGAGCCCCACCTTGGACGTAGAGATTACTTAAAAAACAAAACAAACAAAACAAAAAACATATAATCTGACTGTAGAAGCAATTCCCAGAGATCCTGTTTCGTGGTTTTCCAGACCTCACGATTTCTACTTATCAGGTGGTGGTGATAAAATACTGGAAAGCAAATAAAACGGAGTTAAAACAAACATACAATCGTACTTCAATGCCTGAATGAGTTGCACCCAACAGTACATCCAGTATTTGGAACAGAAATCCAACAACGACTTCACGACGGACTTCCGAGCTAGATTTGCGGCTCTTCGGCGGCACAGGATCGCGTTGCACGGAGATAACACAGGAGGGCAACAAATTTGCTTTCAAAATCTACTTCGCCCAGACATTTCTCCCCTACTTACACGACGCCAGCTCTTGAACAGAAACTATCTTCTTCACCCCATTCTTCTTAGAGCTCCTGAGACCTAAATAGGACTGGCCAGACATCACAACATTCAAACCTAGCTACGCTCTCCTTTTCCAGAGCCCTCCAGGGCTTCTGTATGAAACTCCACAAAGCGGAAATCTTTGGCTGAAGGACTCCTGGCATTTATGCCACCTGTTACCCATTCCCAAACGTTTCTTCACTTACAGAATCAACAGGACTACGTGTTGCGATTTCCCACCCGCAAGAAGGGGCTTCATATAGCCTAAAAAGTTGACTCGACACACACCATTTTCCCCGTATGTATTAACAGAACTCCCCAGGAGCTCAGAAATTTTTGACTAAGCCAAAGGCCGTCAAGGTTTTCTCCCATGCTTTCTTCTAGAAATGCTTAGTTCCAGGTTTTACATTTTAAGTCTGCAATCCCTCTCAGGTTCATTTTTGACATGGTGGGAAGTATAGATGGGGGACTGTTGTTTTTTTTTTGCTTTTGTTTTTTGTTTGTTTGTTTGTTTGTTTCTGGCAGCCTGCATCAATTGTTCCAGAATCGCTTGCTGAAAGTGTTGGTTGAACTGGATCTTTGCCAAAGATACATGACTTAGTGTGTACAGGGCTAAGCATTTAAGGGGGAGAAGAAAAACAGAGCAATTTGAAATTGTTCAAAGAGCTGGGTGGACTCAGGCAGGTGGAAAACGGGGCCCCTGTCGCGCTTCCGAGGGTGGCCACCAGCCTGACGTCACTGAACAGAGGTGACCGCATCTCCTGGACCTGAGACACAGGTGGCAGTTACGCCCGAACCACGCGTGGCCTTGCTGCTGGAGACAGCAGAGTCCCAGGCCTACGCAGAGGATGAAAGTGTGTCGTGTTTGGGGCAGAAAACTGAAGAGGACGCTCAGGGGCACCAGCACGTGCCCTCTGGAGCTCTCACGCTCTTCAAGCCCTCCGCACAGACACCCCCTCTGGCTAACCCAGACTTCTGCACCCCGGCTGCTCCGGAGGGTCACCCGGGAGCTTTTACAACACCCACGCCCCCCCCCCCGGCCCCGCCCGCCGCGGGGATCGGAGCTCCCGGGCAGGGAGGGGACGCGGCTTTCGGACGGGCCCCAGGTGGATGCAGGGCACAGGCGGGCAGAGGGCGTGGGCGGAGCCGGGTAGAGGACCGGCCAGGCGCGGATCCGGGAGCACCGGGCGAGCACACCCAGAGGCGTCCGTCGCCGCGTGCCCTGCACCCAGGCGGTTCCCGCCGGCTGCGCCCACCTCTCCTCGACGCTGGTGACCGCCCCGAGGTCGCCCTTCCGGGCCCCGGGCCGCCCTCCTCCGCGTCTCCTGGGCGCCGCAGCGGTGGCGCGGAGGCCGCGTCGTGGCCGTCCCGCCCCGGAAGGGGGAGCGGGCGGCCGCGGAGTGGTCCGGGGTGCGGAGCGGAGGGTGGGGGGCGGGGGGGCGGCGACGGGCCCGGCCCGGCCCCGCAGCCGCGCGCCCGGCGCCCTCCCCGGCCCGGCCCGGCCCGGCCGCCGGCGCGGCCCCCACCTGGTCTCCTGGTTGCTGAACTTCTTAGTGACCACCTTGCCCAGCTCCAGGCCCAGGCGGTCGGCCACGCGCTGGGACAGGTCCTGGTGCGAGCTGCCGCTGAAGAGCACGATGTTGGGCATGGCGGAGGCGGCAGTGGCACCGGAGGCTGCGACGCGAGCGGGAAAGCGCGGCTGTCGACCAAGGGAGGAGCGGAGTGGAAAGTAGCTGGAGGGGGCGGAGCTGCAGGGGCGGAGTCGGAGCCGGGCTCGCGGGGGCGGGGCTTGGTGGACCCGGAGCGGGGCGGCGGAGCCGGAACGCGCCGCGGCGGGACCCGGGGGGAGGAGGAGGAGCTGGGGGAGCTGGAGGGAGCGGAGCTGGGGAGGAGGGGCTGTAGAGGGAGAGCTCTCGGCCCCGTTCTAGACCTTCCCGTCCAGCCTCGAGAGGGAGGGCCAATGAGCCCGATTAACTGGGCACCGCGGGCGGGTGCGGGAAGAGGCTGTGGACGTACCTAGCAACCGGGAGCGAGCCCCCCAACACGGAGTACCCCCATACCCATTGCAGACGACTGGTGTTCAGCTCCAGGGATCTGTAAAACTCTGACCCGCGGGGCCGGATCCCCCTCGCTGCCTATTTCTACCGGAGCGCTAAACATGGTAATTACACATGAACATTTGCAATCTGTGTGATCGTACCTGTCCTGCCATCGCACCCCAGTTAAGAAAAATAGTATCCCCTTAATAAATAAATAAATAAATAAATAAATCCTTTCCTCTCTTTAGTAGGTGCGTACTGCAAAAAGCTGTACTAAATTATTTTTATTTTTTGTATTTTGTCCATGAAACCACTGTGAAAATTTGTTGTCTCTCTTGTTGTGTGAGTACCTACGTAATAACCTCTCCATTTTGCCTCGAGGCCCGCAAAGCCTAAATTATGTACTATCTAGTCCTTAGTCAAAATTCGCTGGTGCCTCAACTGCTACAAAATTGCCCGCTGCCCTTGAAAAAAGCCGCCAATGCCAGTGGCCATCTGAGACCTGACCACACATGGAGGGTCAGGGTTACTCTGCATGCTGATGGTGAATGGGAGCAAACCGAGGCCCCTCTAGATTCCTCGTCTTTAGGTAAGTCCTCAGGCCAGTTTTGCAACGTCCAGCCAGTCGGTTCTCCTGGCCTGACCCCAGGAACCTCACCCTGCCCCCTACCCGCTCCCGCCAGGTGGTCCCCAGCCACCCCTCTCCATAGCCCCTGAGCCTGCTCCTTCCCCTCTCCCCTTGCAGAAGGGAGCAAGAAAGGTTTTCTCAAGCAAATGCCAACCTCTGTGCACAAATCAAATGTAGAGGAAAGGAATGTATTACATGAGAATGTGGGCCCCACGTGCTAGTCCTGCTGGCCAATTTAATGCTCCTCAATGACAACAGATTAAACAGGTCGGATAAATGGCTGGGTTTTCCCTGCCAACAATTGGCCCTCCGTCCACACAGAAGGCAGCTTGTAGCCCGCTGTAAACTGACCTCATATTATTGGGATTTGGGGGATTCTTGGGATTATTCATGTAATTGGGATGTTTCATCTGGGTCCATGTGCTTTTCTTTAAACTCCTGAATCCGCCTGTTTACCCAAAAGTTGTCCAAAGCACCCATTCTGGCAGCATTTTCCATTCTTCCTGGGGACGTGTATGTGCTCTATTATTAAAAAGGAAAAGAACAACCCAGCCCTCCTTGCAGTGAGTTGTTATCTCTGTGTTTTACAGTTAATTACCATGGCAATGAGATTTATGCTCATACTCAACCATATGTCTAAAATTTTTACTGAATGAGTCTGCTAATGTAATTATTTTTAAACTCTCCTAATAACATTTTCTACTAACAATATTGCTGTAATTTTTAGGTCCTTAAACTTTTTTTCTCAGAGACAAGCTATATACATGTTCTTTTCAGCGGGAAAGTGGCCTCTTGTCAGCAGGGCAGGACCATGGTTCTTTGGTAACAAAACTGATGCACTCTCGAACGCAGCAGAAGTGAGTGAAAGCCCCTGGTCTCTGAGTATGTTAATGGTCAGGGGTTTGGAAGCTAGGGTGGAGTCCTCACAAACTATGACTTCGATGCTGCCAGGGAGAAACAATATGTAGGCTGGGGCAACCAACAACATCGTGGTTGGCTCAGCCCTTTGATGAGTTACTAGGCTTAGATGCTGAGGGGAAACAAGGAGAAATGTAACATGGGGACCATGGAAAATCATCGTGAGTCGCAGACTGCCCGGAAAGCTGTCACTGGTAAATGTACAGGCTTCAAAGATCAGCTATAGACGATTTTATTGAAGTGTGAACACTTTGTCTCCCAAGCCCCTTTATCCTTGACCCAGAGGACCCAGGGTGTTGTGAGGAAACCTTGGTGTTTTGCAGGTTTCTCAACCTTGGCGCTCCTGACACGTGGGCTGGGTAAGCCTTTGTGACGGTGCCGTCCTGTTCACCGTAGGACGTTTAGCAACATCCCAGGCCTCTACCCACTAGATGCCAATAGCACCCATTCGCCAGTCGTGACAACCAAGTGTCTCCAGTCATTGCCAAGTGTCCCCTAAGGCGTAAAATCACACCAGACTGAGAACGGCTTGTCTGAACAAACCCCTGTTCCTTTCCTCTATGTGGGCCTCTCCTCAGGGCTTTTCCGGCTTCCTCACAGAATGGCTGTACAGTTCCAAGAAGGAGTGTTCCAAGAAGATAAGCCTCAATGAGCAAGACCTTCACAAGCCTCTAGTATTATCTTATTTGCTAATGTCCCATTGGCCAAAGCAAGTCACGTGGCCAAACTAGCATCAGTAGGGTATGGGACAGCATACAGGCATCAATACTAGGTCCAATGGTCCACCAGTGCTCAACCACAGTGCACTGCTTGGACAGAATGTGAACTTGAGAGAGCCTTCAGGAAAATGGGACACATATACAAAGACTCAAGACTCAGGATGAAGAGAACATATGCCATGTGTATATGTGGTCTCAGATTTGGGGCAGTTGGACGATATTCATTATTCTAACATAAAATGTTAGCGCAGAATATAAGAATGATAAGCGATTTCCATTGTTGGCTTCTACCTTCACTGACTCATCAGTAGGGCTGATATGAGCAAACACCGATTTGACTTTGCGAACCGTTTTCACATCCTGTATTCCACACATCATTTTGCCGAGATCTCTGAATATAGAAAGAGCTCTAAATATTTGCAGACATGAACAGACACTTCTCCAAGGAAGACATCCAGATGGCCAACCGACACATGAAAAAATGCTCAACATCACCCATCATCAGGAAAATACAAATCAAAACCACAATGAGATATCACCTTACACCTGTCAGAATGGCTAACATTCACAACTCAGGCAACAACAGATGTTGGCGAGGATGTGGAGAAAGAGGATTTCTTTTGCACTGCTGGTGGGAATGCAAACTGGTGCAGCCACTGTGGAAAACAGCATGGAGGTTCCTCAAAAAGCTAAAAATAGAACGACCCTACGACCCAGCAATGGCACTACTAGGCATTTATCCATGGGATACAGGTGTGCTGTTTCGAAGGGACACAGGCACCCCCATGTTTATAGCAGCACTATCCACAATAGCCAAAGTATGGAAAGAGCCCAAATGTCCATCGATGGATGAATGGATAAAGAAAATGTGGTATATATATACAATGGAGTATTACTCAGCAATCAAAAAGAATGAAATCTTGCCATTTGCAACTACGTGGATGGAACTGGAGGGTATTATGCTAAGTGAAATGAGTCAATCAGAGAAACACAAAAATCCTATGACTTCACTCATATGAGGACTTTAAGAAACAAAACAGATGAACATAAGGGAAGGGAGACAATATAAAAACAGGGAGGGGGACAAAACAGAAGAGACTCATAAATATGGAGAACAAACTGAGGGTTGCTGGAGGGGGGAGGGGGGACGGGCTTAATGGGTCAGGGGCATTAAAGATAGCTACTCCTGAAATCATTGTTTCACTATGTGCTAAATAATTTGGATGTAAATTTAAAAAAATAAAAAATAAAGTTAAAAAGAAGAAAAAATATATACATATATGTTTTTTCCATCTATTACCTATTTATGACCTTTGATTTTTTTCTATTAAATTATTGCATTTTAAATATATAAGCCTTCTTTGTATGTAAGGGCCAATTATCTCTTACCCATCATATAAGCTATGAATACGTAACCTTAGTCTGTCATTTAAAAAATTAGTCATGAAAAAAAAAAAGATAAGACAAATGTTGATGAGGATGTAGAGAACCTAGAACCTTCACACAATGCTGGCGGGAATTTAAAATGGCGCCCCTGCTTTGGAAAACCATCTGGCAGTTCCTCAAACAGTTAATCATAGAATTACCATGTGACCCAGCAACTTGACTCCTAGGGGCAGAGCCCAGAATCGAAAACAGGTACTCAAGTAAATAGTCTGCATGAACGTTCATAGAGTACAATTCGTGATAGTCAAAAGAAACAAACAACACCGATGTCCAAGAACCGACGAGTGGCCAAACAAAATGTGACCTGCCCACACAATAGAATATCACTCAGCCATGAGGTTCTACTGCAATGCTGTGACATGGGTGAACCTTAAAAACAGTACGCCGAGTGAAAGAGGCCGGTTACCACAAAGGACCACATGTCGCGTGATTCCGTTTTCGGAACAGGCAATACACTAAAAGCCATTGAATTTTACACTTTAAATGGGTGAACTGAACAGACGTAAGTGATATCACAGTAAGAGCTGCTAAATAAAAAAGATAAGGACATTTTTCTTCATGATTCCAACACTGTGATCATATCTGCCATATTAACATGTCAGACATTGTCTAACAAATTATTATGTCTAAGATATATTGAGATCGATCACTGCTTTAAGGTGGTGACAGCCTGATTTCTCCATAATAAGGCTTTCTACTCTGCAAAATGCCAGTTTTCTAGTTCTATCATCCGTTACTGTCTACAAACATTAGCTGGAGCTCCTCAGCAAAGAAAAGCTAAAAAAACGAAACATAAATAAATAATTAAAAAACAAAAAAAGAGCTTTCCTTCACCCTCTGGGGCTGCTTTGTTATCCCAAAATACAGTTTGTACTGGAGAAGCAAGATAAAAGTTTCATTTTCTTCCCTTTATCAATTTGCAACCATTCGTGGAATGATAATTGCCTAAAATGTACCAAATACATAGAAATCAATGAGTCTATGATGGTAGTCAACTAAATGAAAACCAGAACAAAACAAACAAAAGTAAATTGCCCTTGAATCCAGTGGTCATTAAGGAGTAAGCTTTCTGTTTTTTATATTTTTATTTTTATTTTTGAGACGGTGGAGAGAGGGGCAGAAAGAGAGAGAGAAAGAGAATCTAAAGCAGGCTCTACCCTCAGCGCGGAGCTAGACGCGGGGCTCGATCTCATGATTGACAGAGGTGAAATCAAGAGTTGGATGCTTACCTGACTGAGCCACCCAGGCGGCCCAAGAGTAAGTTTTCTTTAGAGGCAAGGTGAAGGTGGAATTAGCTGATTTCTTGAGTAATTGCACGGCATTTGATGCCTTCCAGAGGAATGCCCTTTCCATGTAGGTCGGATCCGTCACTTCTGGAAATTCGATCAAAGATAAAGACTCTGGTGCCCTCAGTGAGCTTAAGAGAGCTAGATCCAGCATACATTATTCAAGCAGCCAGGGTGGAGCTGGGAGCGTGAGGGAGTTTTACAACAGTGGAGCTAGAAGTTTCTTAAATGGGACACGGCATTTGCAATGTTGTGAGAAGGTGGGCTAATGTTCTGATGATAGGAGTAACATAAAGTAAGTTCAGTTAAACTGAGCTTCGTATCAGCATGAGCCAAAGTGACAGAGAAGTGGGGGGGGGGTCTAAATTAAGTAGGGCCCAGTAAGAGCACGTCGTGGCAAATCCTTTCTAGAATCAGGGAGCCACTGAGAGAAGGAATAATGATATTGTACCTGTCTGCAACACCACATGGCAGGCCTTCAAACTAAGGAACAGAGAGGTTAGGGAACTTGCCCAAGGCCACACAGCTACACAGTAGAGCCGGGCAGCTTTTCCTATTTATTGCCTCTTAAGTCACTCCATTGTGTAAGTGGGAGCAGTTGAAGAAGGCTTTCCATTTTAGATCACTCGGTGCACAAAAAGAGTACTTCTTCTCCATGACCATGTTTTCCGCTCCTAAGTAATCTCAGTAACACCATTTTGATAAGGATTGTCCCACCCACCCAACATTTTTTGGAACGTTGTCGGAATGCCTTCCAAGCACGATCCTGGGCTTTCTTGTCCTCTTTGTCCTTTTTATAAGCTCTCCTTACGGTCATCTAGGTCCATGACCGAATCCTGATGATGACTTAACATGTTTATATCCCCAGCTCCGACCCCTCTCTCCAGGGCTAGACTTGAACATCCAAATCCACGGCACGGGTTGGCAAACTAATCCTGTTCATGGCCTGTTTTGTAAATAAAGTTTTGCACATTCACCCACTTACCCGTTGTCTACGGCTGCTCTGTGCCACCAGGACAGAGTTGAGGAGTTGGCCAGAAATCATGTGGCTCTAAAGGGTAAATATTTACTACTTGGTTCTTTACAGAAGAAGCTGGGCCTCTCCAATGAGAAGCATTTTTTTCCTCCAGTGCCACTGAGATATAATTGACCTAGAACTTCTGTATGTTTAAGGCGCACAAAGTGCTAACGCCTCTATCACGTCACGTAATTACCATTCTGTTTTGTGGTAACAACAATTAAGATCCACTCTCTTAGCCACTTTCAAGTATATAAGACAGTGTTATTAACTAGAATCACGATGCTGTACATTTGATTCCCAGGGCTCATTCATCTTATAATTGGAAGTCTGTACCCTTTGAGCAACATGTCTCCATTTCCCCCCACAGTCCCTGGTAACCACCACTCTACTCTGTGTCGTTCTGAGTTTGGCTCATTTAGTTAGTTAGTAAGCTCTTTGCCCAATGTGGGGTTTGAACTCACTACCCCGACATCAAGGGTCTCATGCTTTTCCAACTGAGCCGGCCATGTACCTCTTTCAGTTTTTTAGATTCCACATATAAGTGAGATCATACAGGGGCGCCTGGGTGGCTCGGTCGGTTGAGCACCCAACTCTTGATTTCAGCTCAGGTTATGATCCTAGGGTCATAGGATCAAGCCCCACATTGGGCTCTGAGCCAAGGGTGGAACCTGCTTGGGATTCGTTCTCTCTCTTCCTCTGGCCCTCTACCCTGCTCACACGTGCTTTCTCTCTCTCTCTCTCTCTCTCTAAAATAAATAATAATAATAATAGTAATAATAAGTGAGATTGCACAGTATTTGCCTTTCTCAGTGGCTTATTCCACTTCACATAATGCCCTCAAGATCCATCCATGTTGTGTGTGTGTGTGTGTGTGTGTGTGCTTTCCATTTAGCTGTTGACTCAATGCTTCTCCTCCCAACAACCCATTCTTCCCTCAGTACACAGCACCACTAACTATCCAGTTGAGTCAAAAATATGTAAATCATCCTTGATCCTGACCTTCCCGCTGCTTTTTATGTGCTGAGGCTGTTGGTTCCGTTTGCAAAGTCTCCATCCAAGCCTGTTCTCTTCTCTCCACCTCCATGGTCACCAGCCACCCTGGGCTTGGACCTCCTCTACAACATTTTCAGTATCTTAGCCTCCTCCCGTCCCTTTCCATACAGCAGTCAGAAAGAGTTTTTTTTTTTTTTTAATCAAAGCTAATTGTATAATGTCACCCTCCTGCTTAAAACCCGCCTATGGCTTCCCACGGTACTTGGAACTGGCCCATGTCTAATCTGCCAGCTTCATATGCCCTTCCCTCCCTGACCGTCAGCCTCTCTAGTCTCCTGCCTAAAACGCAAACAAACCTTCCGGCCACAGGACCTTTGCATATGCGCCTTCCTCTCTCAGAGAGCTCTTTCCACTGGCTCCTCCATCACAGGCTTGGCTCCTTTGATCTCTTGGTGCCAGCTTATAAATGTCATTTCTTTAATCTCCCCTCAAACCACAAGTCTCCTTCCTCCCCCCAGCCCAACTCCGGTGTCTCTTTTTCTCATGGCCGCCTGCGGTAACTGCCGTCATAGCGTTTATCTTAATCTGTAGCTGTCATTTGTTGCTTTTATGCGCATGTTGACTCCGTGTGCCCCTAGACTGTAAGCAGCACAGAGTCAGAGATTGGGTCCATCTTGGTCACAGCTTTGTCCTCAAAGTCCAGCATAGGAGTTGGCCAGATAGCAGCTGTGTGTCCACAGACCTTCAGTTACGGACACTGTCATGTAACTGTCATTTTATTCAATGTATCATGATATATTATTCTTTGGGGTGTTTTGTTTTGTTTTTTGTTTTTGTTTTTTGTTTTTGTTTTTGTTTTTGTTTTGCCTCCAACCACTTAAAAATGTAAGAACCATTCTTAGCTCCAAGGCCGTGCAGAGGCATTTGGTCATAAGTGGTTTGCAAGCCCCTCATCTAGCACATTCCTTGGCAGATTCTCACAACTTTTTCCTTCTTTCCTTTTTTTGGAAATAAAGAAGACGTGCCGGGCAGAACTTAAAAATGAGAAATGTTCTCCAACCAATACTCCTTAAATGTGCATCCCGAGAGGGCACAGCACCTGGTTAAATAAAAATGCGGTTCTCTTGCAGTTGACCCGTTCAGTATAGACAGAAACCAAAAGCCCCTTCAGAGTTTGGCATCTTCCTAAGGATCCACTTCCCTCTACGCTGTGCAGACACAGCCACTCTCATAAACACTCCAGTAATAAAATAGGAAGTAATATCAAGCGACCCCTAGAAACTTCTTAGATCGTAGACGACAAATAACAAAACACATCCATCTGATCATTGTATCATAAGGGACACACCCCCCCCCCAAAAATCTTTCCAGTTCTACCATTGGCTTTCTGTCTCCCTGGATCCTGAATTGCCCCAACCTTTTCTTCTCTTTCTCCAGAACACTAAGATCCTTTTCCTTGGAGGAGTGGGTCGCGACCATGAGAACAGCACCCCCATCAGCAGTATACGTGTTCTTGCTGGTGCTGGTTTCATTCTTTTTTTAAATTGTTTTAAAGTTTATTTATTTATTTTGAGAGAGTGTGTGTATGTGCGCGGGGGAGGGGCAGAGCGAGAGAGAAGGCTATCAGTGAAGAGCCCGATGTGGGGCTTGAACTCACCAACCTGAGCTGAAACCAAGTCGGACCCTCAACCGACTGACCCCCCAGGTACTCTGTGCTTGTTGTACTCTTGCCTCGGTCCCTTACGCCACCATGGTCAGTTCCCACTGCCTTCCAAGTCATCAGGGCTGTGAAGGCAACACAATTTCTCTTTCTTGTCCCGTCCTAAAGCTCTTTTGTTCCTCGGGCTCAGAGGTGTCCGTTAAAAAGACACAAAGTGTTTATGCCACCTAATTAATTCGGCAAACATAGTGGGGAAATGTTGAAATCCACGGTTCTTCATGTTTGCCAAAAAACATTATTTGAGGGGCCCCTGGGTGGCTTAGTCGTTTGAGCGTCCGACCCTCGGTTTCAGCTCCGGTGGTGATCTCACGGTTTCGTGAGTTCGAGCCCCACGACGGGTTCCGTGCTGGCATTGCGGAGCCTGCTTGGGATTCTCTCGCTCTCCCTCTCTCTCTGCCCCTCCTCCGCTCACACTGTCTCTCTCAAAATAAATAAATAAACTTGAAACATTATTTTCAAAGATAGTGTTTCTTTTTTACAAAGAAAACGAATAATTTTTGAAACCTTTTTCTTTTTCTCCAGCATAGAACTCTAAAGGGGGAGAAAGAGTTCGGAATGTACTTTCTGAAGATTTATCATATGTAACAATTTGAATTACAAGGACAGCTTCTTAACAAAAATAAAACTGTTCATTTCTCTGAATGCCAACTCATGACAACTGTCTACATATCAGTTCTCCAAAACACGATGTGATTTTCTTGATCTTTTAAAAGAAGAATGATGTGACCTTCTTCAGCCTTGAAAAAAGCCTCAGCTCAAGTGTCTTTGGGGAAAAAGCCATGCTTAGTAAATTATTAACCCCACTGGCACTCCTTCAAGGTTACACGATCTTAGGTAAGAGACAGACTGTAGCCGCGACCAGGGATTTTAGTGCAAACACACTCCTCTGGAATATTTAGACCCTTATAAGGTGCTTGAATCCAGTCCATAACATACATTTAATAAACACTCCTATTGAGTGAAATACAAAGCATTAGGCATACATCATTTCAGTTTAATATAGAAAAAGGTTGCTCATTAATTCCTTCATTAATGGAAACCCCAGAGGGAACATGAGTCCCTACTGCGTGCAACATTCTTTCACCTGGAGACATTTAGCTCTTTCCCCAAGCCCACTGGCTCTGGCCAAACAGCACAGATGAGAAAACTGAGGCTCAGAGAAGGTTAGTAAGGCATCCGAGGTTAGTGGTGGGCAACACTTTGAACTCCTTTCTCTGTCTTCTGTTTCTACATTTGATTTTTAAATATTTTTTTAAGTCTATGTATTTGACAGAGAGAGACAGAGAGAGAGAGAGAGAGAGAGCAGGGGAGGGGCAGAGAGAGAGGGAGAGAGAGAATCCCAAGCAGGCTCCAAGCTGTCAGTGCAGAGCCCGACACGGGGCTTGATCCCACGAACCGTGAGATCGTGACCTGAGCCGAAATCAAGAGCCAGACACCCAGCCACCTGAGCCACCCAGGCACCTCCTTTTTATATGTTGAAACACGGAAAATGATTGCTCAGTCTTCAATCTTGGATAGGGTGAGCTCGCCTTTGGGACCCAGTGGGACTCCAGACATCTGATAATAGCCACAGGTGAATAAATATATCTACAACTACAGTGGGAAGAAAATTAATATAAAAATCAATACATACATAAAATTATAAATGTGCTCCCTGTATACTCTGAATAAATGAAACTATACCAACCCCTAACTATTTACCCAGTCATCTAAGCGCTAGCATAATGCTCATTAGACATTCTAATAATTTCTAAATCATTCCTGATTTTTTTGTTTGTTTGACACAACTCTGACCAGCTAAATGACACTTCTAGAGGTCTGAGTGGTGATTTCACACAAGGAACCACCTCGAACTCATCTAGTGCTGTTCCCCTTACATGGATGTTATTAGGGCCCCAATCCCAGATCTTGGATTCGTTGCAGCCCAGGGACCACCATGCTGGGTGCCCCGGATCTCAGGTGGCAGAGCCCGTGAATACCACAGCTTTCCACACGGCGTGGACCCGAACTCTGGCTCTGCAGACCACGGGGCCACCAATACCCCTTGCTGCAGCCTTCTGGGCACCCCCACCCCAATGCCATCACCAGGTACCCGATACCAGCACCGCCCCCACATCCCATTGCCCGCCTTCGAAACTGCCAGTAAGCTCTGTTATCTGGTGACTCCTTATCTAATCAGCAGAAAATACATGTTAACGGCAGCCACATTCTTCTCGGCACTGAATTCACTCTCAGCTTCTGATGACCCAACAGCAAACGGATGAAAACATTTTTTCAGCTGCTGTTCCCAGTTGGGATATTAATACGTTTAATATCTCTACAATCTACAGAGTCACACCGCTGCTATGATGATGACCTTCCACTCACCAGTTTGTATTCGAAGGCCACTTATTCACTATTTTCACTACGACTAGCAGTCACTATTTTGCCATTTGCCAATCAGTAGACACATATGTCAATGTCAGGTTGAAACTTACGAAATTGCTGATATGCAACCATTTCGACCGGACGGTTCTAACAACTCGAATGGCAGTACTGGGTGTACCTGTGGGACACGTTCCCTGATTTAGATAAATTTGCTTGTCTCTTGGCCACTGGTTCTCGAACAGGGGCAGTTCAGTCCCCCCCGGGAAACGCGTGAAAATGTCTGGAGACGGTTCTGTTTCCTGCAACTTGCGGGCTATTACTGGCATCTAGCATCTGTTTCATCTTGACTAGGACCCACCTTACAGTTTTCATTAACTTGGCATGGAAAATCATAGGCTAGGAAATGGGTAGACCACAAACGGATAAAGAAATCTTACCGTGATTATAAAACGATATTTGGAACCCCTGGCTGGCTCAGTCGGTGGAGCATGTGACTCTTGATCTCAGGGTCATGAGTTCAAATCCCACATTAGCTGCGGAGACTACTTAAAAAAAACGGGACACCTGGGGTGCCTGGGTGGCTCAGTCAGTTGAGCATCCGACTTCAGCTGAGGTCATGATCTCGCAGCTTGTGAGTTCGAGCCCCGCGTCGGGCTCTGTGTTGACGGCTCAGAGCCTGGAGCCTGCTTCTGATTCTGTCTCCCTATCTCTCCGCTCCTCCCCTATTCACACTCTGTCTCTCTCTCTCTCTCAAAAATAAATAAACATTAAAAAAAAAAAAAAGGGCACCTGGGTGGCTCCATCAGTTAACCATCCGACTCTTGATTTCGGCTCAGGTCACGATCTCACAGTTGGTGAGTTTGACCCCTGCATCAGGCTCTGCGCTGACAGTGTGGAGCCTGCTTGGGATTCTCTCTCGCTGCCCCTCTTCTGCTTGTTCTCACTCTCTCTTTCTCAAAAATAAATCAGTAAACATTAAAAAAAAAACCAACGATGTTTAAGTAAAGAGATAACAAATGAATGATGCCATTGTCTACTGTCCACACAGAATCCGGGTCTATAACAGCTGGCCTTCATGTTTTTTCAGACTTTTCACCAAAATCCTCCCCTAACAGACCCTCTGCCCCACCCACAATGGTTTACCTGCTTGTGTTAAGATATCTTGTTTTTTCTGGAATTTTTACCTTAGCCCATGCCTGAACTCGGCCGTGTTTTCACTCTTACTTCCTACTTACTTGCTACACTTACCACGGGTGATGTTCCCGGACACCGCGGTTGTTCAATAGGTGTATTATGAATGAACTAATCGAACATATTTCACACATGTTATTTTATGTAGTTTCTTTCAAAATGAAGTCTGGGGGCACCTGGGTGGCTCAGTTCAGCATCTGGCTCTCGATTTTGGCTCAGGTCACCATCTCAGGATCAGCAGGCTGAGCGTGGGGCCTGCTTAAGAGTCTCTCCCTCTGCGCTCTCTGTCTCTTAAAACATAAAAATCCAGAGATCTGAAGTTCTGGTCCTACTCTGGCATCGACCCACAGTTGTTTACCCCCTAGTCAGGGCTAGTGCCTTTCTGGTCCGTTTGTCATTATGCCATGCCCTAGTCGCACATTTCCATCCCTGTCTTGGCTCCCGCAGGCGGCTGGGCTGATTCTCCTTGTCTACCTCTAAGCCTTAGGACCCATTTAAATTAAAGGAAAAATAGCTACCCGGCTCCGATTATCCTGGACCCGCAGCTCGGGACGCGCGTGCATCTGGAGAATTTAATCATCCTCCCGGGGAGGCAGTGTGCTTTTACTGTTGAAGGAAAAACAACAACAACAAAGAGTGTTTTGAATAGGTCTGTATAAATGTTGCCTTAATGTGGAGGCGATTGTTAAGTAGGTGATTCTGCACCGTCTGAACCGACCTTGGCAGCTGGGCTGAGGTGGGGGGCATGGAGATCCACGCTGATGAGTAGATGTGCTCCCGATGACACAGGATCTGTTCCCACCCGCCTTGCACTTTTAGGGCGTTAAATGTAATCGCAATTTCGAAACAAATAATGCATCGCTAAGAACAAAAGCAACAGAATTGTCTCCATTTCGGTTTTTGCTTCAGATAACCTTGGTTGGCTATCTTTCTTTCCCTTCCGACTCAAGGCAGGTTTAGCTCCACTCCCCAAGTAGCAGTTACTTCGGAAATATATTTTCATTTTTTAATTTAGGAAAGAAACCCCCAGGAAAGCATTTCATGATCTTGAATTAAATTTTTTTTTAACGTTTATTTATTTTTGAGACAGAGAGAGACAGAGCATGAACGGGGGAGGGCCAGAGAGAGGGAGACACAGAATCCGAAACAGGCTCCAGGCTCTGAGCTGTCAGCACAGAGCCCGACGCGGGGCTCGAACTCACGGACCGCGAGATCATGACCCGAGCTGAAGTCGGCCGCTTAACCGACTGAGCCACCCAGGCACCCCTCATGATCTTGAACTAAAGTTCACTATATGCGAATCACACCTTTAACTGTCTTATTAAACTAGGGCTTTAGTCCAGTTACGTTACGAGATACCAGAATTCAGAAAAAAACACCGGGGAAACTCCTCAAAAGGGAAATAAGGTTTTCCTAGAAGTTCTTCTTTCCATAGCCTCCACACCTTTTCACGAAGGGGAACAATTTTAATCATTCCTTCTATTAGAATGATGAATAATAAAACAGCCGGTCACGTTGTGCTGTCCAGCTTCCTGCAGGAAACAAAACGAGCAACCTCTTATTTATCGTATTTGACTATAATATATATTAAGCCCAGATTATGCTTTCTCCAAGCACTGGGCTAAGTGTTTGCGTTTCTTATTCCAATTAATCTTCACAAAGCCGAAGAGGTAGGAGTCCCTATCCCCATTTTACAGATGAATAAGGGAGGAAGACACTGACAGATGACACGTGGCAGAGCTTGGGTTTGAACTCGGGTGCATCCGGTCTCCCAAGCCTGGCAACTGAAGCATCGCGTGCACTGTCCCTGCCTACTGCTCCGGCTTGGTGTCCCGCGATTCCCACGCGCGAAGAGAAAAGCCAGCAAAAGCATGTTTCTGTCCCCGTTTCCATGAGCAGGAAGCGGGGGTCTCTTGCTTCCCCTGTGTCTGGCTCATAACCAGGTCGCAGAGGCTCGGAGTTAGAAATGCGCAAAACCGAACCTACGAGATTCCAAAGACCCGGGGGATTTGGAAGAACTTACGTTAGCATGGAGTGGGTATGATTCCCCGGAGACGCGTGATGGGGGGGACCCCCAGACTTCGGATTCGACAAGACAGCTTTTGACGTTTACTGAACATCTAGTGGCCAGAGGAACCACTGGCTAGAAGCTGTGATTCCCAGCTGAGAGAGGCTCACACTTACAGGTAAACCCATTTCAAAGGCCACTTGAGACACAAAACTGATAATATTTTTGAGAGAAGACTTTAAACTTGTATTCGGATATGGGGGGGGGGGGTGAGGATCGGTATTTGCTCAGAAGAAGAAAGGCAAGATCGACGCTGAAGGTTGACAAGGAGTCATGGTGTCTGTTCCGGGGAGTAAAGATCTGTTAGCTGAGGTTTTCATGTTTAGAGCACAAGGCACAAAGTTCTCTTGAATATGGATGAGCTGGAACGGGTCTTTTAAAAACATGTTCTCAGAGAAAGTAGTTTTTAGAAGGAGAAAAAGAAAAGAGACGTTCTTCCTCTACCTGGAGAAACGGCCTGAACCAGCCTGAAGCCATCCCGGGAGAAACGGTACTTGAAGTGACAGCCTTGAAGTGACGGCCCCTGGGTTGGGCTGTGGGGTCTTGCAAAAGTGAGCTGGTGGTGCGTCAGCTCTCGTGTAAGAAACACAAGTCAACACAGGCATGCCCGCCACCCCGCCCCGCTTCTTCCTTCTGTGACACCTGCCATCAGAGCAGCCCCACCATGTTGTACAAAGAAAGGGGACTGTGATTCACATCGCCGTCCATGTGCCACGGGCTGCCTGGAGTTGTGCAGTGCACAACCTGTGTACCCATACATAGCAGCCCTGAGGGAGGGGAGCCTCTCTGGGTTTTGGAAAGTTCCTCTTTCTGTTTGCTTGTCTGCTGGATGGACAAGTACAAACCTAAAAAGCCAATGACTCGGACAAATATTTTGATGTGCCTAGCTTTAACCTAAAGAAGGGTTGCAAGGTAGGTGAATATACAACTGGTTTTTTTTTTTTTTTAACTAATTTACAATATAGAAAAGGAGTCAGTTATCTTAAGAAATCTTGTGGTGAATTTTTCATAAAAGAGAGGAAGCCTTTCACAAAGAAAATAATCGTACCTCATATAATTAGAAAAATTTGGATTTTCCTGCCTTTGTTTTGCTTTAAATAAAGTACATTTTTGTGTGTGTGTAAATGCAGGACATTGCTCTGGGATGTGGCCTGGGCTTTGGGATTTTTAAAAGGTCCCAGGTGATGGTAATGTGCAGACAGATGTCAAAGCCGCTGGGGTAGTCCAGTCCTCCCCCCGCCCCTCCACCCGGGTCTCCAGACAAACCTCTCCGAGCAGAGACCTTTACTGGACTAGAACACAGACAAGAGCTTAGCCACCAATTCCGTCCACTTTCTTTCACATTCTTGTGTGTTTCATACACCATATCTTGAAACTTTTGGTTGAACTACGCTTCGCATCAAATAGTTTCGAGCATCTACCGTGCATTAGGCAGTTAAAAACCAGCTCACATTTCAAGGATCGGATCGTTGTTCCAAAGAGACGATGGGTTCTTAACGTGGCCACTAGATGGCAGGAACTTGTAAATCAAAGTGAACATCTCCCCGAAGCCGATGATGAATCAAAGCATTTTTACTACAAAAGCGAGTGAATGGCCCCTGGATGAGGACAGGACAGGCTCAGGCAGTATTTTAAGGCAAGTGCCATTTATCTGTGATGCCTGTAGGGAACCGCCCGACCGCATCCCGCACTGGGGTCATCAGCAAGGCCTGGGAGAGCAAACCAAATAGCAGACACGGCACGTGGATCCCGCCCCTCCCCGGCCAGTTTATGCAAGACGGAGGTGACAGCGAGTTTTCTGCTGCAGGATCCAGGACGCATATGCTCACGTGAGCAGTGGAGGCAGCCACATGCGCGTTACCTGGGGTCAGGGTTGTCTCCACGTCTGAACTATGGCAGGTGTGGAAGAGAAAAGTAGTTCGCTTCATCCCCGGCCATTCCCTGTCAGGGCTAGCGGGTGAATATGGCTTTTGATGCTTTAGTGTTTTAGCCTCCGATCAGGTCGGGTCCTTGGACAGACTATGTCCTTTTCAAGTCTCGACGAAAAGCCCCACCTGCTAATTTTCAGCCCCCAAGTTGTCGAGTGAAACTGCCCTTCTAAGGCAACGACTCAGTGTCTTTGACAGTTAAGGCGGGACAAAAGGCACCTGCAGAACACCCCCGTGACTCATTTCCACTTTCCGGTGGAGGAAGGAGGTAGGTGATACCAAGGCCATGCTGCTTTACCAGCGTTGGTGGCTAATGTCATCTTTAGCAACAAGAATGGGGAAGACCGGTGTTTGCAAGTCGGAGAAAACATATCGAGCGTGTTATTTGAAAATGTATACAAAATATTGTTTTAAAGTAAGCCCTTCCTGGGGCGCTGGGTGGCTCAGTCGGTTGAGCGTCCAACTTCAGCTCAGGGCATCGTCTCCCAGTTCGTGGGTTCGAGCCCCGCATCAGGCTCTCTGCTGTCAGCACAGAGCCTGCGGGGGATCCTCTGTCCTGCTCTCTGTCTGCCCCACCCCTGCTTGTGCATTCTCTCTCTCTCTCTCTCAAAAATAAATAAACATTTAAACAATGAATGAATAAAGTAAGCCCGTCCTATGTTCCCTGGTTTTTCAGATATGCACAAATTTCCCAGTTGCCTTTGCCCCAGGTGTGGGCATGTGGCCAAGTTCTAGCCACTAGAACTGGAGCAGAAGTGACATTGAGCATCACATACTCCCCCACGGCCCTCCTCACTTCCTACTGGCGGGAACCGTGGCAGCTGCCGTGGGGCTGGAAGCCACATGCTGAAGATGACCGCGCGGCCATCAGCGCGGCCCCCCCCCCCCCGCCCCCGTGACTGCGCAGAGCACAGCCCCTCCCTCCCCTGTCCCCACCAACCTTGCACGCTGCACCCCCTCCCGTCCCTCCACTCCTACCCCTTCAAAAGTGTTCTGGGAATGAGAAACAAAGTGTTCTGGGAATCTGCACGAGCCGTTACATTCTGGATCCACTCGTTACAGCGGTTCGCCTATAACAGAGCATTGATTGCGCATCCTCCGTGATCTTGAAGTTTGGAATGGTCAGTTCTGCGTGACTTTCAGGGCTCTGGGCTTGCGTCGTGGAACGCTGAATTACAGCGCCCCACGACCCCAGTCGCACACCAAGTTGCATTCCCGAAACCTTACTCTAGCGACTTCTTATGACCCGCCTAGATGGAAAGCCACTGAAACACAGCGCTAGATGGGGGGGGGGGGGGTAGATAGCAGTGGCCTGGTGAAGACAGAGCTGCGGGGGCGTGCCCCAAGGTCCCCCACCATCCCTGGACCTGGGACCAGTGTCGGGGCGCGCACCCCAGTCTCCTCCCGTGTAAAACAATGCAGTCGCGGGTGATCTCTTCCAGGGCTGAGATTTTAGGACTCTGCAGTCATTCAGTTTTTGGTCTTTGCATTTTCTTTACTTTAGTTTTCAGTTTGATGAACACCGACTTTCTAATTATTCTTGTTCAATCATCGTCAGAAATATTGTATTGGTTTCAGGTATAGACATGCTGGCCAGAGGGTAGGGTCACCTGGGTGAGTCTGTCAAACCTCTGACTTCAGCTCAGGTCATGATCTCGCAGTTCGTGAGTTCAAGCCCCGCGCCGGGCTCTGTGCCGACAGCTCGGAGCCTGAAGCCTGCTTCGGATTCTGTGTCTCCTTCTCTTTCTGCCTCTCCCATGCTCGTGCTCTGTCTCTATCTCTCAATAATCATTGTTAAAAAAATTTTTTTAAAAAGCTTTAAAATGTATGTCCCTGTGCTCATGATGGAGAAGAAATGAAGGAATGTTTAAGAAATGAAGAAATGTTTAAGAAATATTCAAAATGGGGGCGCCTGGGTGGCTCAGTCGGTTAAGCAGTAGACTTTGGCTCGGGTCATGATCTCGCGGTTGGTGAGGTTGAGCCCCACGTCGGGCTCTGTGCCGACAGCTTGGAGCCTGGACCCTGCTTCGGATTCTGTGTCTCCTTTTCTCTCTGCCCCTCCCCTGCTTGGGCTCTGTCTCTCTCTCAAAAATACATAAAGATTAATTTAAGAGCCAGATGGTGAATATTTTAGGCTCTGCAGGCCACAGGGACCCTCCCAACGACCAAAGTCTACCCTCATGGTGGAAAAACGACCAGAGACAATACGCAAACAAATGGGTGTGGCTGTGTGCCAGGAAAACTGCATTCCCAACAATAGGCAGCTGGCTCACCCGCCATAGCATTGCTGACCAAGGGTTTAAAGGGCCAGATATTTTTCTGGCAGGGCCGGCTTTGGTGATTATCAGAGTTTCTTCTGCAGATACAACCACTTTCAACCTTTCCGTTTCTTCCCCCAGTGAACCTCCGAATCTCTCCACAACATATACACAGAACGATTACTGCCCAGGAAGGGTGGGCTGCTTCAACAGACCCTCCAGGCAATTTGCGTGCAAGTATGAGACCCCCCGCTCCAGAGGGTTTTCTCTGTTACGTTATTTACAACGTATTGTAAAACCTTGTTTTAAGATATGTTTGCTTTTCTCTTAAGCCCAGTCCTCCTGCTACTAGCCGCACCTTTATCACCAGTTCCAGAATTTTCCTGGACCCATCTTTCTTTCTTCCTTTGGGACCCACTCCCTCAGTTGGAGCGGGGGGCGGGGGGCGGTGGGAGCCTGTCTTCCAGTAACTTCCTGAGAAATAACGCATAGGAAAGAAGTTTTTGCGGTTCTGCCAGTCTGAAAATGTCTTCAGCATACATCATTCACACTTAACTCCAAACTTGGCTGGCTGCAGAACTGTTAATTGGCAATTGTTTTCTCCCAACATTTGAAAGGCTTCGTTCCTGAAACAGTAGTTCCCCTTTATCCGCAGGGGATTCATTCCAAGACCTCTGGTGGATGCCTGACACCACACCGAGTACCGAACGCTAGACGCGCTTTGTTTTGTCCTATACATACATACCTGGATAGAGTTTAATTTCTAAGTTAGGCACAGTAAGAGATGAGCAGCAAGAATAATAAAATGGAACAATTCTAACAATATACCGTAATCAAAGCACATTCCCGTGAACGCGCTGTACTCACCCTTTTCCTTGTGATGAGGTGACATAATAAAACAACTGCGTGAGGCGATGAAGCCAGGTGAACGTCGTGGGCGCTGGGACGCAGCCTTAGGCTCCTGTTGACTTTCTGCCGATAGATCAGAAGGAGGAGGATCTGTTTCCAGAGCGGAGTTGACTTTGGGTAACCCAGACCACGGATAGCGAAACTGCGGATAAGAGGGGACTGCTTAGTACTTCCAGCTTTTGTGGTTTCTGTTGAGAAGCTCCAAGCATTTCAACTTCTGATCTTTGGCATGAGGTTGTTTCTACCCCCACTTTTCCTCTCGAAGCTCCTGTGAGCATCTCTTTGACCTCATCTGTTGGACCTCGTGGAGAGATGCTTTTTACATCATTTCTATTTTCCACGTCTTTACCTTCCTGTTCTACTGCGAAATTTTCTCAGTGTTTTCTTCTATTGAGCTTTTGGTTTCTGTGTTCATGTTAGATTGAACCATATGAAATGGCTAATATTTGATGGCTCTCGATCTCAAAAAGTGGCAATTTCATATGCTTCAGATATTTTGAATTTCTGAAAGCACACACTTATTTTCTGGCTGTTTCCCTTCATTTTGATAGTGTCCAGTTCTCATTTCCTAGATAGGATTTCTTTCTTTCTTTTTTAAAAATTTTTAGAGAGAGAAAAAGTACACATGCGAGCAGGGGAGAGGGGCAGAGGGAGAGAATCTCATGCAGGCTCCACACTCAGTGAGGAGCCTGACATGGGGCTCAGTACGATTCTGGGATCATGACCTGAGCTGAAATCAAGAGTCTGACGTTCAAGTGACTGAGCCACCCAGGTGCCCCGGATACGATTTCTTTCTTCTCTCTGAGGAAATGTTAATGGCAGATTTTTTTTTTGGTATGTTTTCATCTTCCTATGCAGTCTTTTCCCCCCAGTTTTTTCCCTCTGCCTGATTGCTTTGTTCTTGAATTTTCACATTAGAAGGTTTCCTTTGATGATCATAATATCCAATCATAAAAGCTAACATTTTTATAGCACTTACTGTCTGGCAGAAAGTCTTTCAAGTACTTTACACATATTAACTGTCTTTAGAGATCTAAACTGTCTGCTGATATTTAAGACACGGCGGCAAAGAGAGGAGCAAAAGTCGTGAGCCAGTGAGTGGGGCTTGCCAACCGAGGGTTTCACTGAGAGTGATGAGACATGGCTGATAAGCAGAATAATGGCTCCCAAAGGTGTCCTCACCCTCCATTCTGGAGCCTGAGAATATGTCACTTTTACACAGCAAAAGGTACTCGGCACACGTGGCTAAGGACCTTGAGACGGAGAGATGACCCCGGACACTCAGGTGAGCCCAGTGTATTCCCAAGGGTCCTTACAGATGAAAGAGGAAGGCAGGAGAGAGAGAGAGTCAGAGAGCCAAGGAATGCGGTGACATAAATCATCGCGTCACACACCTTAAACTCACACAACGTTGCGTGTCAATTGTATCTCAATGCAACTGAAAACAAAATCCCTATTCTTAGCCTAGGGGGCTTTGGAACGGAAGCGAGTAAAGTGCTGAATTTTAATGCACCGTCTTTAGCTGGAAACCTGGTTCCTTAAATTGATATTTGTGTGTTTCAGCAGAGATCAAAAGAGAGTGCAAATTCAAAAATGTGATTTTTTTTTCAAAACGTACCCAGGGTCCTTTGAAAAGGAGTCACATTTGCCCTAGTGGTCCCTTTCAAGCATTTTCATAAATACACTCACAGATTTTTGAATTAGCACCAAATCTCTGTATTTCAACGAACTGCTTTGAGGTCTGCATAGCAAATGATGGATTCGTGAGAATTACGTGGAGAATGTGTGCTAAGGAAGCACTGGAATGTTTTAACCTCCCATCAAATGACCACAGGAGTGCATTTTGCACTTAATTCATCCCCACACGTCCATCAAGGTGACATTGTTCATAAAGCTAGAACATTCTTAGAGGCAGCAGTGGGGTTCTCGTGCGGACTAAGCTACGAAGGAAACAGATGTTTCAAACGATTTTCAGCCTAAATACTTCTCTTCCATGCTGTGTGGCAGCAACTTTAGGACCTTATACATTTTTTAAAAAGATCCCAAGTTCTCGGCTGAGAAAAACCACCGCTCGTCCTGTAACGGGCCCCACTATTTCCCACACTGCTCATGAAGTGAATTCATTTTCCATGTAGCTAGAAACCAAGCCCGCCTTTTAATTTTCCTCGGATGCACGTGCATTCTTCCACTCCTCCTCTCTCAAATCTCACATCCAAAGTGTTTAACAAACTTCAAACCGCGTCTTAGCATACATACCTTCACAGGTGACTTCAGAGTAGTGGTTCTCGGGGCACCTTGGCTGCCTCAGTCGGTGGAGCGTACGACTCTTGATCTTGGGGTTGTGAGTTTGAGCCCCGTGTTTAGTGTGGAGAGAGGACCTAAAAACAAAATCTTAAAAAAAAAAAAAAAAAAAAGAGGAATGGTTCTCAAAGTGTGGGCCCTGGACCCAGCATTAATATCACCTGGGAACATGTTGGAAATGCAAATGCTTGGGCCCGATCCAGACCTAGCAAACCAGAAACCCTAGAGATGGGCCCAGAGTTTTAACAAGCTCCCCAGGGGATCGCTTTGTGCACTCAAGTTTGAGAGGTACTGTCTTAGAGGGCTCCAGGATGAACTGACTGCTATTTTAGCAGCCGGCACAGTGTCTAACATACTGAAGATACTCAATAAATTTTTCAGAGAAGGAACCTAAGCAAGACTCACTTAAGACACATAATATTGGCAGAGACAGCCTAATGGGCATAGTGTATCTTTAATCTTTATAAAGGGTCAATTCAAGAATCCATCATGCAGACAATGACTGTTACATAACTGGAGTTAAACGTGTGTCGACTGTTGTGATAAATGAGCTTACTTTCGGCAAAAAGTTTGCTTCCGAAGAGGAATAAAAAAAAAAAAAAAAAGAAAAGAAAAATGTAAACCAAGCTCTGCCTTTTTGGTGTCCCTGCCTGGAAGCTTAGAGCTGCACAATAATTCTCGGTTTCCTTTGTCACTGGGTCTCTTTATTGTCTAGTTACCCCACATGAGGAGCCTCAGAGCCTTTGGAAACAGGCAGGGTATAGATTTGAGATAAGAAGGTGCCTGAAGGGCCGTGGGCAGCCCTGAGGCCAGGGCCGGCTAGCAGAGACCAGTCCGCAGAGGTGACCTTGGATCGCTGGGGTTTGCAGTAAACGCCAGGAATAATGCGGTAGCTTGCACCTGCTTGGGTAGGGCTCCAGGAAATTTGGTAGCATGGGGATGCCAGCTAGAGAATGTGAGAAACCCAGAGGGAACGGTAAACGTGAATTTCTGGAAAAACACGACCAATTCCTCCTCTCTTTGATCAGCTGGGCGACTTGGGGGGAGGTGAAGTTGAGTGAAGCTTGCCCCTCTCCAGTTGGGGGCGCGCCTGGACTCCTTCTGTGGGTAGATTATTCGGGGATCCTTTCTATCCTGTAACTGTACTGAAGGAACTTGTATCCCTGGCCTGGGAGCTCCCGGGCAATTGTATCCTTGTCCTGGTGTGGTAGGTTTAACGCAGGCCCGGAAATCCTTGACCTTGGCTCTGGTTGAGAGCTATTGAATACAGCTCACTTCGAACAAACAACAGCAGCGGTGAGGCTTCATGACTCCTGAGACTAGGGCATAAAACTGAATCGACTCCTACCTGCTCTCTCCTCGGATGGCATCACCCCCATTAGTCCCATGGTCTCGATTAGGGGACAGGGTAACGGCAAGGACGGCTGACAGCCAACCCACCAGCCACGGCATTGCTGATACAAGGAGTCTCAGCCCCAGCACCAGGGGATGACTCCTGATTAGTCTAAATCAGCATGGGGGACCTCCTTCCCTTTGGCCACTGACTGGTTTGGGGTGGGGGGTGAGCATTTCTTCCGGTTCTGGCTGATGAGCTGAAAGGGGAAGTTTGCTTGGGAGTTTCCCTTCCCACATGAAGAAATTACAAAAATGCAGAAGCTGGCGGGGAAGACCTTTTGGCTGTCATCCTTTCCCACTTTCCGCTGGAAACACGCATGTTCCGTCGGGAACCTGAGCAGCGTCTCAACCTCCAAAGCCAAAAGCTGGCACGCTAGGTCTCTTGGTAGCGTCACCATCCCCCGATCTCCCTCTTCCAACTGCTCGCCTCTGTGTTTGTGGTGAGGGGAGAGAAAGAACATACGGATGTCTCAGTGTTCTGCCCAAATTTCCTCGGAGACACTTTCCTGGTTCCACGGGCTACTTCTCCGGTTCTCGTGAGTGTTGCAGCTAACTCCCCAGTTCCACCAGCGACCTTGTGTGAGCTCTACTGACGGGCTGCTGGAGCCACAGCCACTTCACATCAGGAGAGGTCACAGCACCCATCCCTCTGGGGCGACCGCGGCTGATGACTGATGGGGGCAGAGGTTGGAGACCCCAACTCCTTTCCCTCAAAGTGAAACACCCCAAAGCCGCCCCAAATCACAACGGCTAAGTAACTAGAAGGAGAATCAGAAGCCAGACAGTCTTGTCCCCCAAGTCAGAACTCTTGTCCTCTTTGAACGCGCGATTACAGACCCTCTGTCGAAATAACAGAAATCCAAGAGTAAAGTGACTCCCAGACTGTTCAGGATCAAATTTGTGTTCTTGTGTGAGCTCCTTCTACTTCTTCTCAATATGTACCTTCAATTTTTGTATATTTGCAACGAACTGTTTTACAGCATTTTGTGTTTGATGTGCCCCATGTGTATTACAATATGCATTCTTTCCCACCGGCCGCTCTTCTGTCCCCAAGCCCCCACCCCGCACACTTTCCTCCCCCTGCCCTTTCTCGACCTGTCATGAAGACAACTAATTATTTTTTTTATTTTTTTAATGTTTATTTAGTTTTGAGACAGAGAGAGACAGAGCATGAACGGGGGAGGGTCAGAGAGAGGGAGACACAGAATCCGAAGCAGGCTCCAGGCTCTGAGCTGTCAGCACAGAGCCCGACGTGGGGCTCGAACTCACGGACCGTGAGCCGAAGTTGGACGCTTAACCGACTGAGCCACCCAGGCGCCCCGAAGACAACTAATTTTAGAAATGGTAGAACGATGTACACGTGTGAACACCAGCATCTGAATTTGGGCTTTGCTGTTTCCGGGTTGCGTGATCGCAGACATCTGTCGTCATTTCTTTGTGTATCTCCTCGTCTGTAATATTGGGATCATGCTACAAGTATTTAACCCCTCGGGTCGTTGGGAGGCTTAAAGGGGTATTGTCTATGCTGCTGATAGAGTACCTAGAACACAGTAAGCACTCAGTGCATTTGCTGTTTATATATCGCACACCTATTGCCATGTATATGTCAGCCTGGCAGTTCAATGCCACCTTGGCTGGCTATTGGGTTCTTCAACTGTAGTTCTTTCTTGCCCCATCATTTATGGATGTTATTTAACATCCTTCTAATTTTAAATGTTGCTTGTAAGAAATCTGATGGCTGTCTGATTCTTCTGCCTTTGTAACTGAAGTACAAATTTTAGTCTGAACAAGGCTCCTAAGATTGTCTCTGTGCCTCTGGATGCAACTCAGGAATGTTATCAAGACGTTGCCAAGAAAGGGCCTTTGATTTTCATTAATCCTATCTGCACCTCAGTGGACCCTTTCAGTCTGCAGACTTGTTTTTCCTCAGAACAGGAAAATCATGCTTTTATGATCTCTTTAATTATTCACTTCCCTTTTGTTCTCTTTCTGCTTCTAGAACTGTTACTTACATACTAGAGTCCCCAGCCTCTTGTCTTCATGTATCCTATCTTCTTCCTCCTACATTCTGCTTTGGTATTTGTTTTCCTCCAGAACTTTTTCATTGTCCCAAACTGGAACTTTATGCCCATTAAACAATTCACTCTCCCCGCCCCCACCACCATTGTACTTTCCATCTCTATGAATTTGACTCTTTTAGATACCTCACAAAAAACATATATTAAAGAAAAGGGGGGGGGGTGACTGACTGGCTTGGCCTGTAGAGCATGTGACTCTCGATCTCGGGGTTGTGATTTTGAGCCCCACGTTGGATGCAGAGCTTACTTAAAAATTTTTTAGATACCTCACATTAAGCGGGATCACATAGTATTTGCCTCTTGGTGTCTGGCTTCTTTCAATGAGCATAACGCCCTCAAGGCTCATCCATGTTGTAGTATGTGTTGGGATTTCCTTTCTTTTTTAGGCTAAATAATATTCCATTGTATGGATAGACCACACTTTGGCTATACATTCATCTGTTGGTGGACACTTGGGGCGCTTCCACCTTTGAACTGTTGTGGCTAATGCTGTTCTGCACCTGCTCCAATCCTCGCCTTCATTTATTTTGGGTGTAAACCCAGAAGGGGAATCCCGGGTCTTCTGACTCTATGTTTAATTTTTGAGGAACCATCGAACTGCTTTCCAAACTGGTGGCACCATTTCACATTCCCTCCAGCAATGCGGAAGGATTCCATTTTCTCCACATCCTCGCCAACACTCGTTATGTTTGGTTTTGCTTTGTTCTTTTTGTATTTTTTGTTGTTGTTGTTTTTAAAATAATAGCCATCAAACTACTGGGTGTGAAGTGGTATCTCCTTGGGATTTTGATTTTCGCTTCCTTCATTGTTTTGGCATCTTTGGTCTACTCGGAGGCTACTGATTCTCTTCTCGTTGGTTCCCCTTGCCTCTTCCGTTTTACCTATTGACTTCTATTCATTTATCCACTGAATATTTGTGTAAGCGTGTAATGAGCAGGAACATAGGCCAGCGAACAAAACCCACACGTTCTCTTTTTAAAACTTAGAAATCATTTGTCGCGTCTGACTTTAGCTCCAGAAAATCTTTTTCTGACACTGAAATCACATTTCTCTAAATCTTCCCTTTGATTCTCTTTTTCAGTTAGAGGCCAGATGCCTCTTCCATTTAATGTCGTTCGCTAGAGGCTACCTCACCTAGGGCTTTTGGTCTCCCTCTCTGGGGTTACTGGGCTCTATTTGCTGAGAGGTCGCCTTCTGCCGTCAGGTGATCCTGTTGGTATCTCCCTCCAACCCCCACCTCGGGGGCGGCAAGACTCCGTCCCCCAACCGATGGGGTAAGGTGGACCCTCAGGTAAGCTCTTGGGGGAGGAAGCCTTTGGCAGAAGAAAGAGCCAGTGGGCCCACCTAGGTTAATACTCACAGAGGCAGGTAACACACGTCTTGGAAAGGATTCATGCGTCAGCAACTTCAGAAGATTTCATTCCTATTATCACTTCTACATTTTTCATTAGAACGTATTTTGCGCCTTCTGTTCCTGAGAAAGAGAATCTGCGTGAAATGTCTGCAAAGCTTGCTCTGAGCTACACCAAAGCTCTGGGTGACTTGAAAACTTAACCCAATGTTTATGGAGAAGTTCTCTCTGGTCTCCCTCTTCGGGGAGAGGGGGCAGCGTGGCCCCTTGGGGAGCAATGCAAAGAAAAAATGACGATGTGGAAGTTTGAAGGTGGTGTCGGGGAACAGGAGTGGCTAGCTTTATGTGCCCGCTTGACTGGGCCATGGCTGCCCGGACATTTGGTCAAACACGATTTTGGGTGTTTCTGTGAGGGTAAGCATTTAAATGGGTAGACTGAGGAAAGCAGATTGCCCTCCCTAACGTGGGAGGGCCTCAACCAAATCAGTTGAAGGGCTGAACAGAACAAAAGGCTGAACCCGCCCCTGGTTAAGAGGATTCTCCTGCCTGCGGGCCAAACTGGGACATTGGATCTTCCTGGCTCGATAGCAGCCTCCTGGCGGTTGGGCTCCCCACCCCGGACGTGGGCCAGCTTCTGTAATCACATGAGCCAATTCCTTATCATAAGTCTCTTTCTGCATATGTACACATTCTATTGGTTCTCTTTCTCTGAAAACCTTAACACACTTCCTCCCCAGGGATACATAGGGTTCTAATTTGGAGCCAGGTAGCTCTGTCTTTTGTCTCCTGGTTCACTGGAAAACAAAGCCCTGTGATCATCGTTTCCTCTGGGATGGCAGGTACGAGCTCCCTTTGTAAAAACAATTTCAGCATCCTCAGAAACGCATACATACTTACGTACATCAACGTGCTCACTTAGAAATTACATACGTGTACCATTCCATTCACGAGTCAAAAATATCACATGCATTTACTTATAAATTAAATACATGGATCATGTGAGGCACCTGGGTGGCTCAGTTGCTCGAGCATCTGGCTCTTGATTTCAGCTCACGTCATGATCTCAAGATCTCAAGGTCGTGGGCTCAAGCCCCGAGTCAGGCTCTGCGCTGGGCACGGAGCCTGCTAAGGATTCTCTCTCCCTCTGCCCCTCTCCCCCGCTCGTGCATGCTCTAACAAAAACTAAAAATAAACAAATAAATCACTTAATGTAGCAAGTGTACAATACACTAGAAGATGAGAAAGTATAAATACGGTTTTCTTCTTGCACCCCAGTGAACGGTCTTGTATGACTCCTGGAGCGTTGGCACCACATTTTGCAGACCCCTAGCTTAGAGATCCCTGTCCCGGCTGAGGCTCTAGGTGCCACCAGACTCAGTCGGCAGCCCAGCTGGTTCTGGAGAGGAAATGGAAGGGGAGTTGCGAGAGGAAGGCGCTCAGGGCCTCCAGGTGACATCACCGTCTTATCTTTTCCTACTCGACTGTCTACTTAGACCGATGCATCCCAAAGCTTAGTGAGAAGCTTGGGTCTGTGTTGTTTCTTTCTCTGTTACTTTTTTTTCCCCGATGGCTTCCCAAGTGATCGTGAGGTTGGGTCACGTTGGGAAACTGCTGAATTCAGCTAGGCTGCTTTCTGTCGTCTTTTGGGAATGGTCACAGCTCCATAGGAACAAAACTGAATGGAGCACCTGGGTGGCTCAGTCGGTTAAGTGGCTGACATCAGCTCAGGTCATGATCTCATGGCTTGCGGGTTCGAGCCCTGCATCAGGCTCTGTCTCCCTCTTCTCTTTGCCCCTCCCCTGCTCACCCTCTGTCTCTTCCAAAAACAAATAAATATTAAAAAAAAAAAGGAATGAAAACTAAAATGTATTTTTTTTTCAGGAAGGTCAAAAATAAAACCAGGAACAAATGCTGGTCTGTGCCCAAAAAGGTCTGAGAAGGAATCGTTTTATGAGAGAGAGAGAGAGAGAGGGGGGGGGTATGTATATTTTTATCGATTCTGCTTTTCCTTTCTTCTGAGTTTGGTCCCATCCGTCTCTTACATTTTACTGACACTTTATACTTTCCCAGCTGCTCAGGGAAGAGATGATGTGAATTCCACGGTATTGCCATAGACAAGTAAATAACATGCCTACCCATAGTTCACAAGGTAGGTATAATTAATTTGTGTATTTATTATGACAGTTTCCTAGCAGACAATAATAAATTGTGTTGGCCTAAAAAAGATTCACTGTATTTCAGCAATTTTCCAACGTGTAAGGTAGAGCGTCCCCGGGAAGGTGTACCTTTATCTAATTTGCACATAGATATCATCTGGACTAATGGCAACCCTAGCGGTGACGGGGTTAATTAAGTGGCTGTGTTCTCGCTCCTTCTGCTAGCAACATCCCAGCTCTTGCCTCCGGACCATCGCCCAAATGCAATACTCCTCCAAGGAGTGTAGATTGTAGTGCCAAGTCCCATTAATTTATTTGGCAGCCATTTATTGAGGCTTCCCCGGGGGGACCGGCCCCCCCTCCTGCTGGGTTGGACTGTGCTGATCTGGAAGGTGCCGCTGCACACCCTCCTGTAGGGTTCCATCCCAAGCCCACCAAGACCCATGCGGGCTGAGCGGAAAACCCCAACAGATGTCTTCCTTCTCCGCACTCATTTGATTTCAAGGAAATAAAACCATGGCGGCTCAAGAACTAACACACAAGGCCCTCACAGGCGATTCTCTCAGTCTGTCACCATGACAATCTAGTCACATAGTCATTATTAACTCCATTTTAAACCTCAGTCTGGGTGGGGCTCGGAGTGGTTAAGAGGCTTCCCGGAAAATAGCATACCTAGGATTTGAACTCAGGTCTGTCTGGCTCCCATGAGCACAGTTCCAGGGTTCCCTGGTCCCTGACACGAAATGACTCTCTCTATGGCCTCTGTCAACAGAAGTATTTGGCTTCTTCTCACAGGTGATTAAGGAACAGAGCTGATGGCCATGTCCTTTACCCACTATTTGTACACAGCCCATGATAAGCCTTCTAGGGCTGAGGAAAATGACCGGCTCCCAAATGGACAAATAAAACTGCCAAGTCAAGTCAATTAATAGGGGTGCCTGGGTGGCTCAGTCAGTTGAGTGTCTGACTCTTGATTTCAGCCCAGGTCATGATCTCACGGTCATGGGATCGAGCCCCGTGTTGAGCTCTGTGCTGTGTGTGGAGCCTGCTTAAGATTCTCTCTCTCTCTCTCTCTCTCTCTCTCTCTCTCTCTGTCTCTCTCTCCCTTTCTCCCTCTCACTCTCTCTCCTTCTTCTGCTCCTCCCCCACTCACTCTCTCCTGCTCTCTCTTCCTTGCTTGCTCTCTCTCAAATTAAAAAAATATCAACTAATAAGCATTCTATTAAATGGCTGCGAGATTTAATATACCACCTTGTTAAATTTGGTAAACAAATTTGGTGCACAAAAATTCATAAATTTTGTAGAAATTTCTGTGCATTTGAAAACAACTCATAAATTAGATTTTCTTCCCCATGGCATTCCTGAGTGTTTATGAAAAGAGGCAAGACATTATAAGCAAAGGGTAATTGAATGATTACTCATAACCAACTTCAAAAGCCAATTGTAAAAACGATTTCATTCTAAATATGTGTTTAGTGTGGAATATGGGTGATTTTTCAACAGTTTATTTTCCAACTTCCTACTGTGAAAATTTTCAAATATATAGCCAAGTTGAAAAAGAAGTATGCAACAGTCACCCTAGCCATCACTTAGATTCAACAATTGACAGCATTTTACCATGTTGGCTCTACTTATCAAGCGACCTATATTTTTTGCTGAATCTCTTGAAAGCTGCAGGTGTTATCACATATCACTCCTGTAGCTCCTAAAAATAAGGATATATTTTGTATATAATCACAATAACTTACCACACTTAGGAAAGTTAATAAGGTCCCGATACCATATGATACCTAGTCCATATTTGAATTGCCATAATTGTTCCCTGGATCCGTTACCAGTTGCCGTGGACCAAACACCCAAAGGCACTTGATGCCTTAATGCAATGGCCATTTACTTACCTCACGGTTCTTTGGGTTTGCTCTGTAGGCTGGGCACGGTGGCAGCTGGGCTCTCTCGTGTAGCTGTGGTCAGCGACAGGTCACCCGGGCCCTTCTGTTCCTGGAGGTCGCCCATTGGGGCAACAGGGCCAAGCGTCTCTCCTCACCCAGAAGGCTCGCCTGAGATTTCCCAGGTGCTGAGTGTTTAGCCTATGGGCCAGGCTGCTGCATTATCACGACACCCTCCGGGGCTTCTATCCCTGGTTTGCCATTAACTTCACCTTTTCTTCATTACCTCCATTATCTACCATGGCAACACCTTGACTCTGGAAAATAGTTCCGGCTTCCTGATAGGGCAGTTTCAGGCAACCTGGGCTTCTAGCTGGTTTTCCTGCCTTTGCCTGCTGGTGCGCTTTTGGGCAAGTGCTCCTGGCCTTAGGCCACGCAGCCACAGGAGGCAGTGTGCCTAAGGACAGAAGCCAACCCCGCCCAAGCTTCTGAGTGTGGCCAAAATCCCAGCCTGTGGGCTATTACGACTACCTACTTGTCCTTAATTCATGGGGCTCAGACTGTTAGGGTAACTGAAACCACCCCCTTTAATCCTTAGTTCTGTTCTGCCCAGCCTGGCTTCCTGATTTTTCTCTCCTCTCTCCCCACCTGCCCCTACCCCTGAATGGCGATACTTCCGGTGGGTGGCAACCTCTACTATACAGTGAGCAAAGGGAATAGCAGAGGAAGTTTTGGTGGATTCCAATGAGGGCTATTAGTCAATATCTGAATCTTTATGTTGGAAAACGGATGAGTTTACAGCCTTGATATGTCCACAGGTCATGACTTGTGCTGTAACGCGGGGTGGTTTTGGGATGTGAGCTCAGGACTCTGAGTCATAGACCAGAGCCCCATTTCTGCCTCCTATCCTTCCCTCTTCATAGGCCCCTGAGCACATCCTTCAACCTCTCTGCCTCTTTATAGATCATTTCCTTGGCGTGAAAGAGAGATAACAATTGTTTGGGAGACTAAAAGAGGACAATTGAGAACGCCCTTCGTAAATCAAAACACTGTATAAGCCTAATGGATCATTTTTCAAAATTGTGGTGAGGTCACAACATGAGAACCACCTTCTTAAATTTTCAAGTGCACAGTACAGCAGATCTCTAGGACTTACTCATCTTGCGTAACTGAAACTCTTTACTTCTTGCAAAACTGCCCATTTGCCCTTCCCCCAGCTCCTGGCAATCACCGTTCTACCCTGGGCTTCTACGAGTTTGACTATTTTAGAGTCCTCATATAAGTAGAATCATGCCGTTATCTCTCCTTCTGTGATTGGCTTATTTCACTTAGCAAATGTCCTCTAGACTCATCCATGTTGTTGGATGGGGCAGGACTTCCTTCTTTTTTGTGACCGAACAATATTCCAGTGTGTGTGTGTGCATCATTTATATACATACATGTACACACACACGCACATATACTGCATTTTCTTTATCCAGTCATCTGTCGGTGGACACTTAGGTCGTTTCCACGTCTTGGCTATTGTGAACAGGGCTGCCACGAACATGGAGGTGCAGATCTCATGAACCCCTAAGACAGAGAGAGCTGGGAAAAACCCGACTTGGAGAAGCACTGTGTCTGAAGCCGTGAACAAAAGGAGAGACTCCACCAGCTGAAGGATGGAGGGGAGGCTCAACTTTGGGAGCACTCGGGGCAACTACCCAAACAAGACCCGCTCTGGGCTCGTGATCTGGGTGGGGGATCCGGGTGGGGGCGAATATCGCCTGTGGCTACGGTTAGAAAGCCCACACCTTCCTTCAAATGTGCTTGTTTTGCTCAATCTTAAAATAATAATAGCGAACATTTATTAGGACTTATAAGCCAGACGCTCTTCTAAAGACACCCATTAACTCATGTATTTCTTATGAAAGCCATATGGTAGGAGCGGTTGTTTTGTTTCGGGAAGCAAATTCACGCTCAGAGACGGAGTTTGCCTTTGCCAGTAATTTATTTCACACAGGTTTACTGCGGGAATTTCAGAAGCCAATAGCATACAGCATAATGTCTCTTAATAAGCCAATAAAGAAATAACATACTCCAAACCACCAACAGATTAATCACACCATTGTTCCAGCCAAGAGGAGATGAAAGGAATAAAGTTCAAATTTCAGTTGTGCTGTTCCCTTATCCGACTTGGTAGCAGAGCCGGCGGGGGGTGGGGGGTGGGGGTGGGGGGCTGGGGGGTAACCCAGAGCTGGCGTCCAGCCCCCGTTGCTTAGAGCGCGTTGCTAGGGATCGAGGCCCCGGTGGTGACAGCGAGAAGATCGCTGCCCGGCTTTTGCCACTGCCTGTAACAGTCGCCTTTACAGCAGCAGGAGCTAATGCCCCAAGGTCTTTGGCGAGCTTTCTAGATCTAGAAGTGAGGCCTGGCCCAGACCGAGCCCCAGCGGGGCCCCTCCGGGGCTGAGGTCCTGAGCGCTTCCCAACCGCCCGCGGAGGAGGTGACAAGGTGGGTGACAAGGTGACGCCAGCCCTGTCTCAGCTGACGTCCCTCTTCTAGCAAAACAGCTTCACTCAGAAAAAACAACTCCATTTTTGTCATAAACAAGGGGCTTTGCAACCGTATCGGACTTATACACACCGGCTGCTTTATCCCCGTCGTAGAGACAAGAAAACCCAGGGGCCTCACCCAAAGTCACAGCTGGGACGCGGCAGGGCGGGGAGAGAAATCCGGATTTATCACTCTAGTCACCAGGAACACGTCTGTAACTAACTAAAAAATAACTTCGAAAACCTAAACAACAAACACCTAAGTGCAAAAGGATTTCTCTTATTAATGCAAACTTTTACACTGCTAAACGCCCCAGTTTATTTATAAAAGCAAGGCCCTATAGGAAAACTTTTCTTAATAAAGCTTGTGATGAAGAGCAGCCGTAAAAATACTTGCCCGCAAAAATAATTCTATGTATCATTAAATCTGAAAATTAAAAAAAAATCATCTATGGCTCGGCAACCACGGATCCGTCTCAGGAGAGTCGTATTCAGCATTGAATTATGAGTCTCTCATTACCAGCGCTACTTGGTGGGGCATCCCATTCTAGCCATACTTCAAAGCAGCTAAAATTAGAGAATTAGCATAAAGCCAGGGCCTAAAGGGCCATTTGGAGCCCAGGGTTTATTACTTTTATTCATTCAATAGCAAACATTTAATGAGGACCTGCTCTTTGCCAGGGGTATCTCTAGATGCTTGAGAATAAATAAAAATAAAACTCATCTCTGCCCTCAAGGGACTCAGAGTCTTTTGGTTGCCAGAGATAAAGACCCGCTGTGGTACTACTGGAGAAGAGAGGCCAAAGGGCCAGGGAGCTGGAAGGTCGGAATGGTCTCGGGGAGTTCTGGTAGGTGGGCAGGGCAGGGCTGCGCAGCTAAGTGTTCAAGGACACGGAGAAATTGAGGCTTGGGGAGGTTCAGAATCTCCCAAGGGGATGGAAGTCACAGGTTCAAGACTCAGACCTGGAAGCCGGCCCGGGAAGCCAAGTGCGGACGGATCTCTAATATCACGGGCCACCGACTCACTGTCACGTGACACACGGTTCTGAGGCGCTCCGATCTGGTCCTCTAATATCAGCTGCGCGAGTGATTGGATTCTGACGATTATGGATGAGTTGGCCATTGATTACGATGGCTTCAAAGTGACTTGTAGAGCAAAGGTTCTCAAAGTGGGGTCCCTGGACCAGCAGCGACAGCCTCACCTGAGAACCCTTTGGGACTGCAAGTTCCCGAGCCCGGCCCAGACTTACTGCATCGGGAGCACTGGGTGCTGAGCCCAGCCACCTGTGTGCTCTAACAAGCCCTCCAGGTGATGCTGGTGGAACTGGTTTGTGAACCACCGTCTTCGACGGTTGGAAAAGTCAACTTTCACATTCGTTTGCCTCTTGATCAGCCGTCCACCTGTTGTAAATATATTTCATGCATGTGATTGGCAGTGGGGACTAGATTCCTGCAATTTCGTGTCTTGGCCGGTGGCTCAAAAACATTGTATCACGTGGCAGCTTATTAGAAATGCAGACTCTCAGGCTTGCCCCAGACCGCCCCAGTCATTTTCTGCACGTTAACGAATGCCCAGGTGATTCATAGGCACGTTCAAGTTTATGTCAATACGTAAAGAAAGTCCTTGGCATTTCGGTTCAATTTTTTTTGAAAGACATTTATTTTTTCATTTCTTTAAGTAATCTCCACCCAATATGGGGCTCGAACTCACGACCCCAAGATCGAGAGTCACATGCTTTGCTGACTGAGGCAGCGAGGCCCCCCCCCACCCCAAGAAAACCCATTCGTATGGTGCCTGCTGTATTGTTCTAAGCACCAGGAATAAAATATGAATAAGATTAAACAGATTAAGAACGAAACCGAAACAAATCATACTGTGTGAGGATTGCAGTGAAGCATTAACACCACACCAGGAGCTCAGAAGAGGAGTTGTTAGCCCTGGAGAAGGGTTGGAGGGCCAATCACAGAGGGCTGTCTGGGGAGGTGACCTCTGCGGTGTGATTTGAAAAACAAATAGGACTTCATTAGTTGGACAAAGCAGAGAAAGCACTTCAAGATGGAGAGTTATTTTCCTTGAAAAAAAGGTCACTTAAAATTATAGTTACAAATTCAAGAAGTATTTGTCAAAAAAATCAATTATTATACTTCTAATCTGCCCTTATTCTTGTGTTTCCCCAGGCACCTGTGACCTCCGCTCCGCCTTCTGGTCTGTATTCTCAAAGGCAGATAAAGATGTCTTCCCGAATTTACTTTTTCCATTATGCTATTTTATTTAAGACACGTTCACGTGTGATTTAGTGATATTTTTACATGATTAAATGTTATAATTATAATGTCTTGTTTCATATCCATTTGCCTTTAACAGTATAAATATTGTGTAATAGAAAAATAATTCTAAAATATAGAGTCATCTTTCACTCGTAACAACGTGAATAGGGGACATATACAGCTTTGGTTTCAAGAATAAAATTTTTTTCTTTTCAAACTGCAATTTACTCCCAGGAATGTAATTCTTATTTAATGAACCTGAAAATAAATGGTAGTTTCACCCCACCACACAGTAGAGAATGCAATTTACGTACATTGTTCTATTTCCCTGATCCCATCAACTGTGTGGCTATGGAAGGGATCGACTTAATAGCAATAAACCATGGCTTGGTTGGTCTTGTGCCTACCTCGTAATGCAGGGCTTTTCTTTGCTGTTAATGTCTCACCCAGTTTCTCCTGGGAGTTCGTGGTGGTACCTCACATGCGTTGACGAACAGTTCTGCCCAGAACGTGTAACATCCGCCATGTTCTTCTGCTTCAGTTCATCCCCTTTGTGATCTGCTCCCTGTGTCGTGGCCAAAGGTGTTCCCTCCAAAGAGTCCCAAGTAAACCAGAGGCAGAATGTGTATAACTTATAAGTGATACCAATCACCACCCCCAACCTGTCCACACTTGGCCATCTGAGCCCCAGCATATGCTGCTTGTCCCCCAGGATCTGAGCAGCGATTTGATGTTGAGGAAATGGTCTACATCTATGGAGAAAAGTAAAAGCAGATTTCTACCTGACCTCATATGAAAAGGTGAATTTCAAATGGATTAAAGACCTAAATATGAATGGTGAACCATAAAGTAAATAGAAGAGGATGGAAAAATACATTTCCCATAAGGGACTGAGGAAGGACTTTTAAACAGAACCCTTAAGACACACATCATACTATTAAAGAATCGTATTGGTTACTTCCATACAAAGGCTTTCTGTTTTTGAAAGGAAGCTATGGACAAAGATTACAAATGATGGATTGGGAAAAGGTATTTGCAGTGTCCCAAACCAACGAGGACCTCATACATAAATACATAAAAAATCTGGAAATCAACATAGAAAAATCGAAAACTTAATTGCAAATCGGGCAAAAGACACGAAAAGGCAATTAGAGGAAAAGGAACCCGAATGGTCAACAACCATACGAAGAGGAGCTCAAACCCTTTATCAATCAGTGAATGCAAATTAAAACAACAAAGAAACATTAATCCATCAAATAGGCAAAGTCAGAAGGCTGGATAATGCACACTGTTGGGACGTCAACCAATGCCCTGTGGGAGTGTAGACAGGTGCCACCATCTTGGTCACATTGAGCATACCTTGTGATCCAGTGTGTGTGTGTGTGTGTGTGCGCGCCTTGTTGCTCCCTTCTCAGAAATCCAGGGAGTACTAAAGGAGGACTTCAGTAAAGTCTGATTCAAACAGTATAGCTTTGGGAAATAAAGGGAGAAAAAGAAGGATCACAGAATCTAGAAAGAAACGGGCCCTGTTCTGGATTCATCTCTGCTGGAACCCACATGGAGGAAGCAGCATCCAGAAGTTCCGAGTGGGGGTCATGGTGGAGAGTTGAACTGGAATGATTGGGCTCCACTCCCAGCTGAAAAACATAGGAGCAAGGAGTCTGAGTCAACTCATTTCCCTTCTCATAAATACTTGAGAAAGGCATGGTTACACTGGTTAAAGTTCAGCATCTTTAATAATTCATCTGCCGGTTGAATTATATGATCTAACCTGATCTTGAAGTCATAACTTGACTCTAAAATGAGCGCGATGAAAAAAGGCATATTGCCACAGAAAGCTTACCTATGGACTGAGCACTAATAAAATTCTGACCTGCACAGGTCAGTACATCATAATTATTGGCGTTTGCAGCCCCAGAGCAACTTGGCATATGAACAGGGAAATATGTCTTGAGGATGGTCCTGGGCCAGGGCCGAGAAGACCGAGGGCTGCGGGTCCTGAAAGACTTTCAAGTCTGTATTTCAAGTGTCTACACTTTTCTTCTGTCCAGAGGAATATGTGGTCTGTTGAGTTTGTAGCTGAGGGAAGAGCCTTAGAGGGCATGGCGAACAGAACCTAAGGCGGTCTCTCATGATTCCTGCCTCCTAGTGTTCACGCCCTGTGCAGCCCTCTCCTCCTGAGTGTGGGCAGAATCTGTGACATGCTTCTAAGCAACAGAATGTGGCAACAGTGAAGTAATGTTGGAGATGTACTTAGGGTCCCAACTCACTTAATTTTTTTTTTAATTTTAATGTTTATTTTCGAGAGACAGAGTACAAGCTGAGGAGGGGCAGAGAGAGAGAGGGAGACACAGAAGCTGAAGCAGGCTCCAGGCTCTGAGCTGTCAGCATAGAGCCCGAAGCAGGGCTTGAACTCACAGACCGTGAGATCATGACCTGAGCGGAAGTTGGACGCTCAACCGACTGAGCCACCCAGGCGCCCCAGTTAATTTTTTGTTTTAAATATTTTATTTTAGTTTTATTTTTTAACGTTTAGTTTTGAGAGAAAGAGAGTGAGCAGTCAGGGGAGAGGCAGAGAGAGAGGGAGACAGAGGATCCGAAGTAGGTTCTGTGCTGTCAACACAGAGCCCAACGTGGGGCTCAAACTCATGAACTGTGAGATCATGACCTGAACTGAAGTCAGATGCTGAACCGACTGAGCCACCCAGGTGCCCCTTAAAGATTTTATTTTTAAGTAATCCCTACACCCAACATGGCACTCGAACCCACAACCCTGAGACCAAGAGTTGCATGCCCCACCACCTGAGATAGCCAGGCACCCCCCAACTCAGTTGATTTTGAGATAATCAAAAGAGACATTATCCTGAGTTGGCCTGACTTAATCAGGTGAAAACTCATAAAAGAGGGGCTGGACCCTCCCTGAGGTCAGAGTTTCTCCTTGTGGGCTTGATAAAATAAGCAGCCATGTTGGAGATGCCCTGTAGGAAGGAACTGTGGGCAGCCTCTATGACCCAAGGGCAGCCTCCAGCCTCCAGCAGTAAAACACCAGGTCTACTTGCCAGCCCTATAGCTGAAAGAAATTGAATTATTTTAACAATCTGAATGAGCTTGGAAGCAGATTCACCCCCAGCTGAGTCTTCAGATGAGAATGCAACCCAGCCCAAACTTTGCAACCTTGTGAGACCCTGAGCAGATGACCCAGGTACGCTGTTCCCAGACTCCTGACCTCCAGAAACTGTGAGATAATAAATGTACCATTAAGTTTGTATTAACTTGTTACACAGCAATACAAAACTATTATAGAGGGGTGAGGTGGGGAGTGTGGGGAAAGATAAAGAGAGGAAAGAAAGGGGAGGAAATAATGTATAGTGAAGATTAAATTTAAATTGGCTTTGGGGTGCCTGAGTGGCTCAGTCGGTTGGGTGACTTTGGCTCAGGTCATGATCTCACAGCTCATGAGTTCAAGCCCCCTACTGGGCTCTGTGCTGACAGCTTGGAGCCTGGAGCCTGCTTCAGATTCTGTGTCTCCCTCTCTCTCTGGCCCTCCCCTGCTCACGATCTGGTCTCTCTCTCAAAAATAAACATTGAAAAAAATTTAAATTGGCTTTCATCAAGCTCTGAGTGTGCATCTTCCTTTATTCCTTACCCTATGTATATTTTAGACTGCAGAACGTTTTGGGTCACATCTGAGTGGACTTGGGTGCAGGCTTGGAACCCAACCAAGAAACAACTTGGGCCCAAGAACTGGTAGAAAGATGAGGAAAAGCAGAGGAAAGTTCCAGCTGTGGGCTAAGGGCTAGTGTGGAGTCAGACTATGCTGGGAAGGACATGTTTTAGGGAACAGATTGCTTCTGCTGGCTATTAGGTCAATATTTACCACCACACTTCCCACACCCCTGTGCATTTGTCAATCATTCACGAACTAATTTGCACTCAAAATTCTACAGCAGATTTTCAGATCTTGGGGAAGAAATAGTTATTCGTGCAAATCACACATCATCATCTAAGGCACCCAAAGGCTAAGAACAAGTGTGTCTGTGTGTGTGTGTGTGTGTGCGCGTGCATGCATGCACACATTATTCAGGGAGTACTCGGTTATCTTTTGACCTAGGACTTACCTGGAGCTGAGGGAAAGATTTGAGTAGTCAGAACTTGTGGTCTAATGAGGGAGAATATTTGCTACTGTCTCTATCGCATATACCATTAGAGTTTTGTTTTTAATGTTTATTTTTGAGAGAGAGCATGAGCAGGGCAGGGGCAGAGAGAGAGGGAGACACAGAATCCGAAGCAGGCTCCAGGCTCTGAGCTGTCAGCACAGAGCCCGACACGGGGCTCAAACCCACGAACCACAAGATCATGACCTGAGCCAAAGTCGGACACTCAACTGACTGAGCCACCCAGGGGCCCTGCATATACCATTGAAATGTCTTTAGCAGGGCCTGTGTGCGATGGGTGTCGTGTACTAACTGATCAGAATTGGCTCCTTCATTCCAAATCTAGACAAAGTCCTGACTTATAGTCCCTTTCTCAGCAGCCTATCAAATTCCCTCTTAGAACTTACTGCAATCTGTCAGTTTTGTGTTTTTTTCTGTTCTTTGCCTGCTGGCCCACGAGACTTGCACGTGTCAGTAGGCACAGGTGGGTTGTACATTTTAAGTTAATTAAATTATATTAACTTAAAGATTCAGTTGCTTAGTCATCTGGCCACAGTGGAAATACACAAGGGCCACATATGGCTATTTGCTACCATATTGTGCATCACAGATTTAGAAAATGTCCATGATTGTAGAAAATTCGATCGGACCATGCCGAACGCTGCCCACCCAGCTATTTTCACCAGTGGCTTCAGACCCTTTAAACATTTGTATATAGGGGCGCCTGGGTGGCTTGGTCGGTAGGCGTCCGACTTCATTCGGGTCACGATCTCGCGGTTCGTGAGTTCGAGCCCCCGTCAGGCTCTGTGCTGACAGCTCAGAGCCTGGAGCCTGCTTCGGATTCTGTGTCTCCCTCCCTCTCTGCTTCTCCCCCACTCATACTCTGTCTCTCTCTCAAAAATAAGTAAACATTAAAAAAATGTTTTAAACATTTGTATATAGGCAGTTCTCATTCTGCATGGGTCTGATATGCACGAATTTCAGTTTACCATGGCTTAGCTAGACATCAGTCCCCCCGCAACCTGGTTTAAATGTCAGTTACCATGGCATGTTAACTGTGAATCATTGCACAAAGTACATACTTTTGTTATTAGCTTCTTCAACCCAAAAATCACTATATACATCATATTACGTCTTTCAAAGCCTGTTGGTGATTGATCACTAAGTCGATGCTCTTCAGCTCATGTGCAGACAGCAAAGCATGTAGTTGTGCTATGCCCCTTTCCCCCTGCTTGATGAAGCCACATAACATTTTATAAACATGGATGACTGAATGAGGGAACTGGCCAAAGATGCGAAGTGCAGCAAAGAAGCAGCAAGTGATTATGCTGGAAGTGAAATGAAAATCCAATGTAAATGGAGCGACAGAGGAAGTAGCTGACTATGGGAATACGAACACTGCCTTCACTCGAGACTGGCCTGAGGAATGCAGCGAAGGCGAATTTATTGCCATGAGCAAGGACGGTGGTCGTGACGAAAAGGGCGAAGCTGTCCCAGAGGATGTGACGCTGGAAAAGAAACCCACTTACATTAAAGGAACTCTGGGAGCCATTTCACAGCATCGAAAGTACGAACGATAAAATATGGGAAGCCGATCCAAATTTAAAAGGAGTAGGACAATTTGTGAAAGCATAGAAAAGACGCTCACTCCATGTTAGAAGTTGAATGATGAATAAAAGACAAGCACTGTTCAAACTATCCTTTATAAGGCTTTACAAAAAAGGCCCACTTGAATTCTCAAGGTTTCCAATGTTTTAAATTACCGTGTACTAAATAAATAGCAGTTTTACCATATTTTTCATGTCTCTATTATTTATAATTGACAGCAAGATAGTAATGTTTGGACAAAAATATTTTATAGGTCATGGAACAATTGTAGTTTTTTTTTCTCATTGGCTCTTTTTCTTTCTTTCTTTTTTTTTTTTTTAAGCAGGACTCACAGCCAGCCGGGAGCCCAAGGTGGGGCCTGAACTCACAACCCCAAGATCAAGACCTGAGCCAAGATCAAGAGTCAGATGCTCAACCGACTGAGCCACCGGGAGCCCATCTCATTGACTCTTAAGATCACTTTGTACATTTCTGTCTTGTTGGTCATCTTTCCAGCCCTGCACCGCCATGCGAGGTGAGGATTGCCTGCCATGCTGACCCTCTAGGAGCCCCTCCTTTCTTGAGGGATGACAAGTGATCACTCATTCTAGAATGGGTGTTCCAGCTTTGGCAAGGACCAAGGAAGCTGTTAATAGTAATTTGAATGAATGAATGGACTCATCTTGCCTCTTTAAGTGGGTGACAGAAAGGAGCCATGGATTGTTTAGTGAAAGGGCAAAATGTGCAAAGGGTACTCATCAGAATGAAGACAGGAGAAACGTTACTTGCTTAGAGGTTAACAAGAAGGCTCAGCTTCCCGAATCCCACGTATCTTCACTGTCAGAGCTAATTCTGCCTAAAGTTGTGCGTGATGATGCCACAAACGGAATTCTGTTCCAGACTGTAGAGTGGAAAATGAGAACGAACACGTAGAATGAAAAAAAAAAATCAAACAGACCCACAAACAACTCAATACTTTGAAGTTAATGTGTAACAGAAAACTGAGGTGCAATGGTAAGTATAGAGGAAGGATTGGAGACAGTTCAGCTGAAGGCAGCAGGTTAATTTCAAGCTGAATGGCGACATGAGCTACGTGGGGTAATCGGTTATCTGCTTCTCTCAGTGACCCAGGATTTAATTCATTCCATTATTTGGTGCGGCGGAAACATTTGATAAAGACATGTATAGGCTTTGAAACTAAAAAGTGAGAGGGGTAGGCCGGGAACAGGTGACGTAACTAAAAAGTATCCAACTTAGTGATGTTCAAGTTCTTATGAATAAAAATTCAGTTCAAAAGCTTAGGTTCCGACTCTGATCTTTCAAAAGCAGAGAAGCTACTTCCGCAGTATAGCCTTAAAGGAAGACTTGGGATGTTATATACAGGACGTTTTATCATAGTTTTTGGACGGCCACAGGGGAAACTAGCAATGGAATCCATAAAGCCAAGCTGAAAACTACTCTTCCACACCCCCCCCAACACACACAACTACTCAAACACCACCCACCTCTATGTACCCCTCCACCTCCCAAAATAGGTTAGAAAGAAACAATGTATTATGTTTGTATTTTGATCCCTATGAAGATTTCTAAGCGTTTGGAAAAGAAAATCACCGAGCATGCATGATTTGCTCATTTTTCAGTTTAAAAGTCCGTTAACACAATTACGAATGGGAAACCAGACAGCGGGCGTCTCCCATTGCCAAACCAAGAGTAATCCAGGAGAAATAGACTAGAGTGACCTCCTCAGTAGCTTAGAAGTATCATTCAGAGAATAACCGGCACTTGGAAATATATGAAAAAGGAATATAAACAAATGAAGACTGTCTTTCCTAAGACAAATCATCATGGAAGATGAAATTCAGAGCAAATTCAGGCCCAATCCACTTACTTAAAACATGCCGGAACTTTCAGGTAGAAGGGCGAATGGAGTCAGATCAACTCTGAGTCAAAATTAAACTCATAGACCCACACAGTAATACTAACATCAGTATGTATAAACCCAAAAGAAGACGCCCTAAATCGTTGACCAGGACTGTCTTTGGGGGTTGGGTTTGAAGGAATTTCCCCCTTCTTCGTTACTTCTGTAATATTTACTCGATAACATTAAGAAATTATTGATTTTTAAAAGTGTGAAAATGGGGGCGCCTGGGTGGCTCAGTTGGTTAAGCGACCGACTCTTGATCTGGGCTCAGGTCGTGATCTTGCAGTTCGTGAGATAGAGCCCCGCGTCGGGCTCTCTCTCTCTCTTTCAAAATATATCCGTACACGTTAAAAAACACAACACTGTGAAAGTGGCATTGCGGTTCTGTTGATAAGTTCTCGTCTATAGGAAGTTCTTACTAAACGAATTGGTGTGTGAGAAGTACATATTGATTCATTATGTGATTGTGTCTACTTTTGTATATGTTTCAAAGTTTTATCATAAAAGATTAATAAAAATGATAGGCGATACACTTGGAAAACCAGGGTGGGGACTAAACACAAAGGACCTCGAGTCCAAGGAAGTTGTATTCCCAAGTTCAGTGGCCTCGCAACTCGTGTCAGTGCCACCCTACCTGCGACAAGATTTTTGCATACATGCACCAGGCATATGCTTATTAATTGATTTATTTATTTAAAATGATGTACATATACCACCGTACTATTACGCCATTATAAAACATACACAAACATAAAAAATGCTAGATAAAAAGAAACACAAGGATCATTCTAACATGTTCTTCCTACACTCTAGTGGACCTGGACCCCACTTAGGAGCTCCATGTGTAGTGAACGGGCGGGGGGGCTTGAGGTTTTCTACGTACTAAGGAGGTTGTCTATAAGAAACAGAAACGTACTGGAGCACCCATAGGTCATGGGAGATGGTTTGGAAGGACCCAGAGCTGTTTTACTGAGGCCTCTCAAAGAACTAGGATGGACTGGGAAGCTGTTCTAACTGGATAGGATTTGAACGAGGATGGCTATTTCCTTGTACGCTTCTTTTATACACATGCAACGCACATACCACACCCTGCATATACAGGCAGGAGACGATATGCATATAAAGCAAACATCCCCCATACATTATCTCGGGCAATATACTTAACGTAATGACCATGATGATAAGATCTTAACAGGAAGTATATACCCTGCCAGGTATGCCCTCATTGCGGCAAAACCTTTACACACACGATTTTACTTCCAAGTCATGACAATCCTGTGGAAATCGATTTTCATTTCACTGTAAGCAAGTTGAGACTCAGAAAAAAATTGATCAACTTTCCCAAGATGAAAGGGATAGGAAATGGCAGAGTCCAAATTTAAATCAGGAAGTTTCTGACCCCAGGCCCCGCGTCCTTAACTATTACACCATATTGCCTCCGTCGGGAATTAACAATAGTGTCCAAACCATAAGATCGTTGTGATGATCGAGTAATATATGTGATATGTTTAGCACATTGTCTGACATACAACACACATCCTATTCATGTTAGTATTTTAGTACACAGAATATTTACCAAAAATTGCCACAGTAAACACCATTAATATTTATCAATATCAAACACCAATATTTATAATTATAAGAAAATAATGTTGTATTATTTAAACATTATTTATAATAACACACATCTAAACTCCTTTTGTTTTCTACCATCTATAAATATGTGTGACTTTTGTTACTGAGTCTCTATGGAACTACTGACAAGAGACTGTGATGCCTCCTGCCCGGTAGGCTACAGAAATGAAGTATTTGCACCTGCCATACTCCCGTCATATTTTAAGGAGCCATCTACATAAACAGGAGTATGTATAGCTTAAGCACTAAATGACCCATGAAGTACATATGTACATATCAATTTTCTTTGACAACTGCGTTTCGCATCCTTTTGCTTTGACCCAGAGATACATTTTTAGACAGAGGACAGTTCTGAAAACTCCTTTGCATTCCATCGGTTTTGCCTACAGTGGTCAAATTTACCACTTGTCTTTCCGCAACTCCCCCCCCCCCCCCCCGCCCCAGCTTTCATATTTCAATCTACCAATCCAAATTAGAACATTCGCTAAATGCTTTATTTATTCATCCTGGCTTCCATATTAGAGGAGCCATCTCTCCCTGATTTTCTGGAACACTCCAGATTTGAAACTGTCCCAGTGGTAGGCTGGAATTTCAAATTTGGTTGGAAGCATCGGCCCCTATAGAGGTGACGCACGAAGTTCTATGCCTTGACTCACATGACTGGATCTGCACTTACTATGATGATCACTGAATGTTGCTTTTTGTAATTTTGCAAATACTTCACTAAATGTTCTGTCGCTCTTAATGGAATTCTATGTCTCACGGTTGAGTTGGGGTGGGGAGGAAGATGATGTCTTTGGTTTATATATTTTGATATTTAATCAAAGGAGATCTCTCTTTTCATCAAACATTTTAATTTTGACATTATTCCTTTCATTTTACGTAATTAGATAATCTCTAACTCTAGACATTTTACCTAGGAACCTGCCCATCATTACTTCTGTTCTTTTGGGGAAATATTTTAATTATAGAAACATCATGAAGAGCATTTGTATTGACACAATAGAATCCGCCCCCACCCCATTTCTAGCCCAAATGGCATAAGCGAAAATTAAATTTCATGTAGGATTCTTGGAAGAAAGCATCAGATAACCAAACACTATGAGCAAAAAATTAATTTATTATATATATTCTCTAATAATTCATAATAGCTTCTCAGATTTTAAATGTCTTTCTGCTATTTCCAATGCTTAAAAATCATAATTTTAAAACATAAGTACTGATTTATATACATTGTGGTCTTTCTCTCTCCCTCTTTCTTTCTTTCTCTCTCTCTCTTTCTTTCTTTCTCTCTCTCTTTTTAACTTCTAAGTATGAATGATATGGTCTCCAAGTATCTGCTTGGAAGGAAAGGGGAGAGGATTCATTGTTCTGCTCTAACACGGTTTTGCTGAGAATTTAAAATTTCACATCATATACCTGGAGTTTCAACTATACGAAAAATAGCCAAATGTCATCACTTTCTTGTATATTTCTTTTACGTATATATATGTATAATATAAACAGAATACATCTGATTAGTACATTTCAACATTTCATCAATGTGACTTTTATCTCCTATTTTATATAAAATAACAAAATATACAGAGAGAAGAAAGGAGACATCTGTTCATCGTACACATAAAGTAAATAAAAGTTCATGTATGGCTTTGCAAAGGTAGATTATGATGTGACTTTCATATTTTATTTATTTAAAAGCATCTTGAGAGAACGTGTTAGTGTGCTTACGAGGGCGGCCATGGTGGTTGAATGTCGCGCCGAGAGTCCAACATTAGGATCCCCAGTGGTCTTTCCAGTGGCTGCCTCTGCAGCTTTCAGGAGACAAATGTAGTTTATGACCACTTCATTGATCTTCGCTACGATTTCCTGCCGCTGCGTTTCTGAGTTCACGACTTTAACTAATCGCATGCAAGCTTCCGTTAGGCAACAGAGCACTTGAAAGCTGGAGGTCATAGCTAGAAGCATCTCCTCTGGGCTTTTCTCGGCCATAGCCATTTTCCTACAGGCACTTCCCAACTGTCTGGACTCGATGGATAACAGTTGCTTGTACTGAGAAAGCGTAAGGTCATATGCCTCAGGGCGTGACTCCTCTCTCTTTCCCTTCGTTGCCCTGACGAGGCAGAGCAGCTCATTGGCATCATTTTGGGCTGCGAGGAACCCATCAGGCATTGCGTATGTGCTCTCTTTTAGGGCATTTATTCTTGCAATCCGGGCATCAAAGGCCAGGTTGCTGAAGTCCGCATCATCTGGGCCACTCAGCTCTTCCGCCCAGACCTTTAGCACTGAACCTCTGGTCAGCTCCCCTCCTTGCTTCTGAATGCCAACAGCCAGGGGCGGGCTGATTGGTTCTGGCATGGCTTGAGTCATCTGTGGTTGAAAGAGGCAAGAGACCCGGCGGGTGGCCTCTCCCTCCTCTTCATCCTCATCACCGTCTTCCTCCTGCCCTCGGTTCAGGAAGCAGTAGCTGAAAGGTCCCCGGCATCTCCAATTGCTGCCTTCCAGCTTGCGCAAGGGTAATGTCCTATACAGCTTTGAGTCTTTGTGAGCCACCGGGGACCTTCTGTGAAATTTTCCCTCAGAGCTAAAGAACATCGAGCTTTGGGAAAAACTTTTGGTGAGCTTCTTCCCCAGGGGGAGTTCTGCTCGCCTTTCTGAACTGGCCTCCTGTGCTTCTGTGATACCTGGACACTTTAAGCTGACCGCACCCTTGGTTCTCTCCTGGAAGGTCTCCAAACCTACAGATCCCGAGAGGATACTGCTGCTACGTCTCAGAGCCCTCTGGCTAGGGGGTGTTCCGAGGCTCCCCCCTCTCAGATCCAGTGGCCGCCAGTTCACAGCCTCTCCGTATGCCAGATTTGCTTGGGAGAAATCATTAGGGTCTTGATTTGGAATTGGCACCTTTGATTCCGAGTGAATGTTGGATGGTAGCAGGATGGGATCAGCTTCAGGATGTTGAGACCAAGCTGAAGGCATGCCTCCTCGTCTCTCCTTCCCAGGCTCTGTCAAAGCTACACTAGGGGTAGCAGAAAAACAGAGAGAATCATTAAGCATCTCATGGGTGGTCATTTTCACTGAACCTCTATGTGATGGTTGTCATTTCCCAAGGATGTATTCTAGAAGGGCTACAATTCGTCAGGATCACCCTCCTTTTCAAGGACTGCCTCCTGAGCTCTCCTAAGATTTCCATTTCAGTACATTTCAAGAAATACTAGGAATCTGCTATTTCCGAAACGACTCATTTATTTGGAATTGTCTAGCCATCACAATCATTTTCAGAAACAATGGCATTTCATGACTTCCTTGTCCCCGGTATTTACCTGTCAGTGCTTAGACACATAATTAGAAAACACACATCCTAGACCTCCTAGACCTCCACTATTCCAACATATTTATGACATACAAGTTCATTTCAAGGGAGTTAGGTTAATCCTGGTATTAGTTACCTTTTTTTTTTTTAAAGTGGTCTAATTTAATTAATGTGCACTAAATAAGGTCAACTTTTCAAGAGGACCCCAGGGGTTGGCCTGGTATGGGGTTTGAAGCAGAGACCCTGGGCGAGTTGCTCAACTTTTCTCAAAAAAGTGGTCATGTGAAGAACACATTTCCGTCTCACAGAATTTTTGTGAGAAGAGGTAAGTTTGGTGAAAGCTCTTTGTAAACCAGAAAAGATTAAACAGTGTGCTTAAAGGCCATTCAAAGACGGGTTTCCCAAGGCAGGTGACGCCAGTGGCGGGTGTCATGAAAGCAGATAATCTTAAAAGGGGGGGAATGGAAGCGAACCAACGTAAGATCCCACTACCACCTACTGACCTAATACGAAAGAGATATTACTGATATACTCTGATATTTGAGAGTATGAAAGAACATCTGTTTTTGCCACGTGATGGCTGGCCAAGTGGATCGGTGAGAGGACTATGTCCCCACCAAGTTACAGCATGGTGTAGACGGACACAGAAGGTGACTGTGTTCTTGTTTCTCCCTGTGCCTATATCTTACGATTTCGCAGAAAACAAGGCAACTCATCACGCGTACCCCGAAAGACTTCCTGACACCAAAGTGTGCCAGATACTTCAGAATATGTCTTTACGAGAGTCTTACAGAGGAGGGAGGGATCTGTTAAGTATTGCTGAAAGGAAAACGGTCTTCCCAAGCCCCTTCCATCTCCCTGCTACCCCGCTCTATTATCCTTCCTTGCCTCTCAATAACGAAAGGGCAAAAGTAGAAATGTGAGGTGTTGAGAAGGAAATCAAACGTTTGTGACTCTACGTAATACTGTCTTGCAACTAGAGACACTGCTGAGCATGAAGCGCTGCTGAAAATCTACATTTAGGATTTAGAAAAAACATGATCGCTCCCTTCAGAGTTTGAAAGCAAGCACGGAGCAAGGTTCTAAAGAGCAAATGCCATTTCCACTGCTGTTCCAGATCTAGAAACTTCAGTATTGACTAAACACTGGGGGATCGATGAGGGACACTTAACCCGGCCATAGCTCTGCAACCTTTCAAAAACAATTCTAACTTTGACTTTTCGTCCAAACTTTATATTTTTAGGTTTGTTGTGAATCTGGTTTACAGGCTTCGGGTGTGCAGTGCAAAGCGCTAAATCCATCATTGCTGTACCTGTGGTTTCCTTAATCTTGGGGAGCCGATGACATCCATCTCTCAAAGTGCCAAACAGGGGTTCCGCATTAATAGCTGTGTGCAGAGCGGGCACTGTCATCCGCGGACACATCCCTTCTGCCTGTGGGTGCAATTCCTTGAAGGTGGCGCCATGGTTGGGAAGCCCAGCGGCTCTCTCCTCCGCAGGAACATAACCCATGCCTTTCCCCGCAGTCTCGGGAATCAGGTGCTTCCCCATGGAGGGGCAGAGGGGGGACTCCACAGGTGTGGGACAGGTGCTGCTGCTACTGCCTGTGCCACAGCCTGCATCCACCGAAGAGCCTTGAGAGCTCTGTAGAGAAAAATGGCACTCGCTTGGTAACGATGACATCCGCTTGGCCAGGTGGTAGTCACAAAGGCGGGCCACGCTCTCCTCCGCCTCAGGAAGCTTGGAAGGATGGTCACAGGTAGACGGGTCAGTATCCCCTGGGTTGTCTAAGTCTTTGGCTGAAGATACACAGGTCACGTCCGTTAAGAAGTGGTCCCGCTGGCCAAGTCCTGAAACCTCACCGGCTTCTCCGTCAGGAGCCCCTTCCTCCTTCTCTTCCGCCTCCCTCGTCCCCAGACCGGAAGCTCTTGGAAATGTTATCCCGGCTGCCGCTTCCAATCCACTTTTCTCAGCCACTGCCCCCTCGGTGGCCACGTACCATCTTTGGCTGTCCTTGCGAAAGGCAGTTCTTTCCAGGTTAAAAGTGCTTAGGTGTTGTTGACTGTCCCTTGAAGACACAGTACCAAATTTACCTTTGGCGTCCTCCTCTGCCTCAGCTGTTTTGGTCCCCTGCTGTTTCTTCCCTGGCATGTTCCCACTAGGGGGTGCCTTCCCCTCCCCGTCGGCCAGCTTGCTTTTCCTTTTGCTGGTGCACGAGTACACCACCGACCCCATGTGCAGTTTGCTGAAATAGTCAGTGACCGACTTGGTCTCCATGGTTTCGGGCTCCATCTCCATGGGGTCTGGGTGAAGTATCTGCTTGGAAGGCACAACTTTGGGCGGGAGGTCGGTCACCGGACGGGCGGCCAGGGTGTGCGAGGACTTGGGAGGCAAGCCCCCAGCGGGGGTTTTGGAGGTGGGGAACTCTGTCTGCTCTTCTGCAAGGGGGTGGTAGCCTTCGTGAGCGGCCAAGAACATGCGGGAGAGGCTTTCTGACTGCTTCTGCGCTGTGGCCAGTTCAGAGCTCTCAGTCATTTCGGAAGAGTTAGTCTCATTGCCCGAGTCTGACGAAGACTCGGGACTATAAGCCCGCAAGATGGCTACACCTGCATGCCGTGAAAAACAAGAACCGATTAATGGAGGCGTCAGAGGCACTAGGAGACACGTAAGAAAATGGGACTCGTTATTATTAAAAAAAACAAAACAAAACACCAGAAACCAAAAACCAAAAACCAAAAACCAAGTTTCTCCCTTTTCAGTAAGGACTTTGAGTTTATTGCACAATTGTTCCACAAATGGGGGGGGGGGGGGATGTGCTACATATTAACAAAAAGTAACAAAGGAAACCACATACATGAAAACCCCACGATGGTAGTTTCTGCCCACTTATGAAATGGGACATGTGTGAAATGGACAACAGCACATAACAGGACTCCAAGGGTAAATGGCTTGAGAGGATGAAATGCAGGGTTATCACTGAATAAATGTAACAATCGTGAAAGAACCTGAATTGTCACTGGTCTGCTGTTCCTCTGACACGGACAGAGCTTCTAGAGCTTCGAGCGTGGAAACCACGGTGTTACCCAGGCCCTTCTCACACTTCCCCTCAGCGCTGGTGGGCACAGCGTCAATGAGGGACACAGGGATCTCGTCATTTTGCAGACTCCTGCCTGGCTCCTTGTCCTCGAGGAAGGAGGCGGCCTGGCTCTGAGAGTCCTCCTCGTCTGAACTATCTCTGAAGCCAGGTGGGGGTGCGGCGATGGCCATGTTCAAGGAACGCAACAGGAAGTCATCCTCGTTGTCATCCCCTTCTGGAGGGGGCAGGGACGTGAGGTCAATGATGTCATCACTGGACCCAGACAGGTTGAGGATGGCCGGCTGGCTCATCGCTCCTACTACGAGGTCCTCCTCACAGCTCACCTCGTCCTCATCCTCCGCGTCATCGGTGTTCTCGGCGTAACAGATGTCGTGCAGGAGGGGTTCCTCTATCCCCTCGGCGGCCTCAAAGTGTTTCACGTCACCTATGTTTGCATAAACAGAATTTGCCACAAACTGGATGCTCTCCGCATCCGGGGTGAGATCCAGGCCCTTCATATCGTTGGCACTGCTGATGTAAAGATTCCTTTGCTTCTCCAGCAGTTCTGGGCTCTCCTCCAATAGTCTTTCGTAGCCAAGAGTCGGGGGATTCCTACCGTCATCCAAGGCAAGATCTCCGAAAATAAAGGACACTTTAGCTCCTCTCGGAGACTCCTGTGCTTTCTTCAGAGCGTCTGGTCCCGAGAGGGTCAACAGGGACCGCTGAGTGAGACTTCTGTAGTCTGCCTCACACGGAGCATCTCCCGGCTGGGTCAGTGGCTGGTTGAGTTCATCTGGGTTATAGGTGTTGTCTAGATACAGGTGCCGGTGGTCTTTGGGACACAAGGCACCATCCGTAATATCAACCGTTTTCTGTTTTGAATCTATATATGTTATCTGGGCTTCTTGTTCCCCTTCGCCAATAAAGGTGGTCATCTGGGGTATACAGTTCCAATCTGGGCCAAGGAGGTTATGCTTTCCTTTATTTTCAGTTCCTAAAGAGAAAGAATCAGGCAAAGACACGTTACTGTGAGACCTGATTTCTTAATTTAATGGCTTGTAGCATCACTTTTGTAAATACCGTTATTCAGCTTCCCAGATATGGTACCCGTCAACTTAGGCGTCAGGTGTAAGGATTTCTTGGTCATGAGAACTGACATTACCAAAATTGATCGCGCATGAGACACAACCACTATTTGATCAAACAGAATACCATCCGAGAATAGGGAGCTACAGCTTAATCCCACGTGACTCTCGGTTCTATTATTAGAAGACCTCATTTATGTCTGTGAATGGGAACATATAACATGTCTTTAAAAATCCATAAAGGCGATAGTCTAATAGGCTGTTATTCCAGAAAACAGATTCTCCTTTTCGTTGTAAAGTGAGATCTAATGTTGCCCACTTCGTAGAGGAAGATGTTGGGCTTTTTCCTTATCGAGTTAAGAGAAAGTCAAGGAGCCTGAGACTTCTGCCACACATTTTAGGAAATATTGCAATGATGATGTAATAATGTTATAATAAAAATGATCTAATATACACATAAAAATATAATGTAGTCATATTGTAATGATAGCATAAAACCTCTATCTTGAGACTTTTTATATCCTAGCGGGTGTTAATATATTCACGTATAAACGTCAGCATGGATGCCTGTATGTGTGGGTGCATGCATGCATGTACGATGCGTAAGTTGGGACGCCACAGGTAATGCACTCCTATTTTTTTTAAGGAGATTTTTTTAAATGTTTATTTCTTTACTTTGAGAGAGACAGAGAGCTCGAGCAGCAGAGGGGCTGAGAGAGAGGGAGACAGAGAATCCCAAGCAAGCTCCGTGCTGCTAGTGCATAGCCCAACGCGGGGCTCAATCTCATGAACCATGACATCACGACCTGCTCTGAAACCAAGAGTAGGATGCTTAACCGACTGAGCCACCCAGGCACCCTGCCTCTCTGCTATTTGTAAACATAGTTAATAGTTTGGCTGATTTCAATTTTTATTTGGAACATGAGAACTCCCGAAGATTTGTTGGATGTTCCCGTGAATGAAAATTGCAAAACCCTAATTTAAAAAGCATGGTTTTGTTTGTTCCTCAGGGGTCTCCCAATAGGGAATTTTGATGTGGAGAGTTTGCTCTGAAATTTAATAAGGAAATTTAATGAGGAAGTGTTAGGGCCACATAATCTCCCATTAGTACCCTCAAATCGCCCCCTGGCCCAAGTTTGGATGATACTGACATCGAATGTACAAGGCATATGGGGAAAAAAACCAGTTTTACTGGAGACGTTTTCACTCCCTTCGCCCCCCAGTTATACACAATAAACTCAATGCTGAATGTTGTTCCAAGTCATTTGCTAAACGCATTTATTTTCATGAATAGCAAGAAAGATATACTTTCGAAGGCACTGAGCTACACAAGAGCCCTATTTACATGTTACCTTATAATCAATATTCCTATGGGGGTTCGGCATTGTTTTATGAACGATTTCGATTAGGACTGTGTGCAGGGGGTGTATGTGTGTGTGGACGCACACGCTCGTGTATGTCGGGAAGGTAAATTGCTGGGAGAGGGATAGTAGTTTAGCGAAGCTGTGACAGGGCTCTAGGTTTAAACTTGTGGTTGGCAAAATTTGCCTGTAAAGGGGGGGCTAGGTAGTAGACGTTTCAGGTTTTGTGGGCCAAGTGCTCAGTTGAGCAACCACTCAACTCTGCCATGGGAACGCGAATGTAGCCATAGATGACGCATAAACAAATGCATGGAGTAGGTTGAATGGTGGCCTCTTCAAAGATATATCCACTCTGTGAGTATGACCTTCTTGGAAAAAAGAGCCTTTGCAAGTGTAATTCAATTATGGACCTTGAGAGGAGTTCATCCGGATTATCCGTGTGGGCCCTAAATCCAATGACAAGTGTCCCTATAGGAGAAAAGCAGAGGGAGATTTGGGCCCCACAGAAAAGCAGGGAAGGCCATGTAAAGATGGAAGAGGCAAGAAAAGGTTCTCCCCTTGGGACTTTGGAGGGGTATGGCTCTGCCACTGCCTAGGTTTTGGATCAGTAGCCACCCAAACTGTGAGAGAATGAGTTCCTGTTATGTTAAGCCCCAGGGTTTGTGCCAATCTGTCACGGCAGCCCTAGGAAACAAATACAATGTGCATGGCGAGTACCAATAAAACTTTATTTATAAGAACAAGACTTGATCCATGAGCCATCGTTTGCCAGCTTCTGCTTTAGTATAACATGAAAGCTGAATAGGTCAGCAGGCTAAAACAAGTTAATAGATACTTACTCAGACGCTCCTAATGCACAGGGGTGCATAGATATGTGGGTTCAGGGACTTTGAAAGTAATCCAAGTAATCAAAGATTAATTTTCAAGATGGGGAAGAAACGCAGGCTTACTGTTCTTTGTTAGAGATCTTGACTAAGGTCTGATCAATTTGAGACAAGAAAATACTCAATCTTGGCTTCCTTCTAGAAGGGCGTAGGGTCTTGGCTTTTGGGATGATTTTAGAGACACAGAAAGATGTGTGTTAGGAACTGGGGTCTATACCAGGGCCTGGTTTCCCATAAAGCGGGGGGGGGGGGAGGGGGAGGGGGGCGGTGCGGACCAGGGATGAACTGGTCTAAACAGACTTCACGCTCTATACTTCTTGGGTCTCAGGGGGAGTTTCTGAAGAGGAGAGTGAATTTGCCACCATCAGAGGATGCGAATCCCCTAGCTATTTGGGGCACACGCCCTCACCCTCATTCTCAGTGTAGAGAATGGGGAGAGATTGCTGAAAGGTTGAAGTTCCATTCCTTCCCCATGGGGATAAGCTTTTGCCCCTCAAAATTTGATGAAACATTACATTGTGAGCCACTATAAACTGGACAGAACAGGAGCCCTTGTTCCTGTGACTGCTTTTGAAATGGTGGATTTCGTTTTCTTCATGCACCTGGACAATCTTAAGAGTCCATGAGGAAAAGGTTTGATTTTCAAGATAAACTCGCAGATTTGAAAATAGAAAGCCGAAAACCGGTTTTCCGAACAAAAGGATGGCGTTACCCCACTGAACTGATCTTCGCAATTTCCCAGGCCAGCGGTGAATTGTCCACAATCTCCTAGCTCAGTGAAAACGCGTGATCCCACAAATGTTCACCACCAACGCCAGCGCCCTCTCGCCACCACCTTTTGGTTCCTTCCCCGTCACTTTCACGCTCAAGTATTTCCACTCCTGCTTCCCTGCCAGTTGTTGACAGAAGTACTGGGCATCCTTCTGGGTGTGGTGCGGAACTTTCTTCCTAACCCTTTCCTTGCAAGCTAGGTTCCCAATTCCGATGTTACAACTGAGAAAACCCAGACATAGAGAAATAAAATAAAAGAAATAAATGAACAAAGAAACAGACAAACAAGCAAATAAATGACACTCCTAGGTGGGGCTGGATCACATCTGGTTATAATTCGAAGTTGCCTTCTGGCATGCTTTGTCTACCTCTCTCTGTTTCTCTCAGGTTTCCCTTTTCCTATGAGTGTTTCCACCTGACCAGCCATCATCACAAACTGGGCACAAATCTGTTGGGTTGCGTGTGTCTATCAATAACCTGCAATCTATTTACGGAATAATCATTTATGTTTTCTGCTAAGGCTACAGGTGAGAGGATTTTCCTTCCCCCCTCTCTCTTTCAGAAACAGTGGCAATGGAATTTGTTCTTAAGAATTTCCCTTTCTTTTAAAAGAAACCCTGATTATAATTTTTTTAATGTTTATTTATTTTTGAGAGAGAGAGAGCACAAGTGGAGGAGGGGCAGAGGGAGGGTGGGCGGACAGAGGGATCCGAAGCGGGCTTCATGATGACAGCAGCGAGTCCGATGTGGGGCTCGAACTCACGAACTGCAAGATCGTGACCTGAGCCGAAGTCGGGCGCTCAACCGACTGAGCCACCCTGGCGCCCCATGATTCTAAGTTTGTCATGGGTCAGCAGCTCTGGTTTGAATGCTAGTGTCTGTCCATCAGCCACATTTACTGGGTGTCCACTGTAGATGTAGGAAAATAATCAGACACTAAAGAAAAAAAAATCTAAAACAAATGAAAACCACCCACCCTCAAAGCAACCCTTAACACTGCAGCCCTCCTTGTCCTCACTCGTGAGCTATCTCATCCTGTCAAGTGGCTGAACTTGTCTGAGGCCTTTGCCATCTTCCTGCTCCCCCTACAGAGCTAAGGTGGCTGCTGGGGTCCCATCTACAGGCCCAAGTCCAAGTGCTGGGTGATATCCAAGTCCTGTTGGTAGAGCTCCCAGGATCCCGGATGTAAGTCTGATGTAGGAGGAGGTGCCCAGACACTGAGGCCTAGGGCCCCTTAAGGAAGGACAAGCCCTAAAGGTGGGGGCTTGTAACTCCTGCTGGGCATCCTGCCATTAGTTCTCTGCATCCTGACTTCTATAAGAGCGAGGCAGTGAAAACTCAGTCATAAAGACAGATGTTTACTCCCTTCAGAATAAGAAAATCACTGCCTTTGAAACATATTCCCCAGCACTTCTGAGTGATGTGTAAAATATGACGGAAAAATCGACATTTTCATTTAAAACATTAGACCATATCAGAATTGTCTGAAGGCTTTTGCATTAAATTTGGACACTAGATTTTTGTAGGAGTACCATTTTAACTTTTCAAGATACATCCTTATTGTGGTCAGGTGGGGTGGGGGAGGGGAGGGTCAGTGCTTCGTGAGTTCAGGAAGAGAGTACCTGTTTCCTGGGTCCCTGTGTTTTTCTTATTGGCCATGTTAAATATTGACCTCCTGGAATCCACAAGTAGCCGGTAGTAGCCAGCGGTTAAGCAGGCCAGGTTCATGGCATCTGATGATTCCATCAGGAGCGTGATGGGCTACGCAAAAGAGAATATTTTGGTTAAAGCCATCCCTCCTCAATAAGCTCCCTCAGGTGACAACACTTGGATTCGTGCTTATGAAATGTAACGAAGAAAGTTACCGCGCAATCGTGTCATCGGACAAACACGAGAGGTCAGAAATCACGCCGAGAGCCTTACTGAAACACATTTAGGTGACACCATCTTGAAAACACAGGCATTTTGAATCTTTTCAAGTAATATGGGAATGGGAGGAAAAAAGGTAACATTGGTCTCGTTTCCAAATAGTTAACATTTTAAAACTTGATAGTTAAGGAGTCAGTTACCAAATGTGAACCCATGATCTGGGGGCAAAAAAAAAATAAATAAAAATAAATAAAAAAAAAAATCACAGGAAGATTAAGTTTGGGTTCGTAGTGAAAATTAGTGTTGAAAAGAAGTAAAAATTCCAGCGGAAATTACTTCTAAGACTGAATGAAAAGTGACAAAAAGGTCCAGGAAAAGGATGCTTGTAAAAGAAACTGCAAATTCACAGGAGAGGAAAACAGAGGTGGGAGTTAAGAAAAGGCCTTGCTAAAACCTTCTGGAAACAATGAGGTTCTCATGTAATTGGAGAGGAGTCCTGGGCATATGGTGAAGGAAGTGTTCAGTTGAAGCATTCATTCTCGTTGAATTGGAAAGGATGACCGACTGGTCTGTTCTTGTTGAAGGAGAGAGAACTTGAGAGAGGAACAAGGGAGCAAGACAAAAGCCGACACCCAGAGACACACAGAAACGTCCGCGACTGGCTCTTGCTTTCATTCCTGGGTAGAGGATCCTGGCCAGGTCTGATGGCCCTGGCTATGGAATCTAACTTCCCACGAAAAGCCCACATACTACGTGATGAACTGCCTTCTCTTTCCATTTCAGGTGAGGTCTCCCCTCAAGGCACCCCACGATTCTTTCACGTAAGCAGGAAACCACCGGTAGGGTCTTGCCACCTACTTCCGTTGGGCCAGATTATCCCGTTATCAGGTATGTGATGACTGCATCCAATTTCACTCTTTCTCCTACTCTTTTTCCACCGGGGGGGGGGGGGGCATTGTTCTTAGCATCTTTGCTCGCAGACGGGGCCAGGCATTCCAGATCTGTTCTTGTACTTCCACTGTCATGGAGTCAACCGGAGACCTGGAGTCAGCCCATGAAATGCCACGAGCCGTGGCCACTATGACTGAGCTCCATACTCTCCCTTCCAGGGTCACTTCTTCCTGCTGCAGAGGACACTGAGGCTTCTCAGTTTGCTGTGTAGACAGAGCCCTGGGGGGAGGGGGTCCTCCCCGCCTGTTCTCACAGCACTCCCCCTGGTCCACGCCGTTTCCTTTTCTCCATGGAAACACAGCCACGTTACCGTGGCCCAAATCCAAGGACTTGTCTACTACTGGGACAAGAAGGTAGGGACAGGGGACCCGGATTATTTCCTATCAATTTCCTGTTTCTGGAATAAAGTTCTCCCCTTTGACGACAATCTCAGATTATTATTTTAAATGGAATGGCCATGACATTCATAGGGCCCGATGTGCTGTCGGTACTAACTGCTACACCACAAAAAGACAGACTGACTGAAATACTCAGCTTTTCCCAAAGAATAAACACATACGGACTCAATCTGACAAAAGGGAATGGGAGCTCTAAATAAAGTTGGGAAAAATCTCCCTGACTCTCTGTACATGAATATTCTAGAAGGTTAGCAGGGAAAAATCTCCCCATTCTCTGTGATTCATGTACTCTGTCCTCAAATCACACAGCTCTTTACTGAGGGCTGGAGCCCTCAGGCCTGGGTTGGGTGGATTTTCGTCCCTCCCAACCCACCCCCTACCGCCCCTGCCACCCCTCACCTTGTCACATTTCCGATCCTTTGCACGCACTGAAATTTTGACTGCTTTGTAAATATCAGCGGTGTTATCACAAATGAGCTGTTCAGATCGAGGCCCTGTGTCAACATCTGAAAGACTTACCTTCACATCCAACACATGGAGCTCTACCCTCACCAAGCTTTCTTCCTCAGTAAACATCTCGATCCTGTTGACGTGGCTGAAGTCAGCTAAAAGAGCCACCAGATTGGTTTTGGTGTTTATGACATGGCTTATGCCATATCGGGGCCCCACCAGAAGAGTCACTTCTGAGCGCTTTTCTGCCTGCTGAGAGATAGTGACAAAAATATAAAAGTTCTAGACCTCTAAAGCACCACGCAGAGTTGAACCTGAGAATCTGTTCTTATAAGATTACATTTTCTTTAGACAGGATTTTTTGGTGATATTGCACCAAATCATCCAATTAGAAGAACCAGACATTATGATTGCATCGAGACTCTGCTAAATTACGAATAATGTAGAAAGCAAATGTTATCATAGCACATATTTTCGTAATCATGAGACACTTCTAGAAATGGGGATTTTTTTTTTCATTTTTAATAGGAAAGCAACTTCTGGCCCAATGATTTAAAACAAGGCCATTGCTAGCGTGCATGAATTCTCTCGGTTCTTCATGTTTCTTTTTCTAGGGCATTCTGCAGCGGCGTTATCTGGTTTAACATTTCTTCTCATAGTTTCAGACTGTGGTGCAGTCGATTAGAAATGAAGGCTGGAAAAGATTCACAGCTGATTTGCTTTTGTCATCAAAGGCAGCTCATCCAAGACAGCCTATGGCAGTGACATTTTGCAGGCTTCTGTGGCTTCCAAGAGAAAGCAAGAAAAAGCAATTACCACTAATGTTGCCTTGAACACGCGACCCCCGTACAGTCGAAGATCACTGAGGAACTTGAGATAATGGACCTTGGCTTGCAGTGCAGAGAGCTGAGGAGAGAAAAGAAACCTCAGGTGTTAATTCCATTGGGGGTGGATCTGTTTCTGCTGGAGACCAGCTAAAAACAAGGGCAAACCCTGATGCTCTTACTACCAACAGATGGGGTGAGACAAGGCCTCTTCATAAGGAGTCAAAGTAAATTGCTGTGTATTTGGTGTCGTGAGAAAGGGCTGCAACAAGAAATCCAGATTAAAACCTTTTTATGTGGGGGGAAGGCATTGGCGGTGGGGTGGTAGTGAGGGGAGCATGGGTCATGAGCATGGACATACTGGGCCAGGGTGCTCAACAAATGAAAACAAGATGGTAAGTTTTCCCACCGAACCATCGGTCATCGGGGACTCCAAGAGTCCAGTGGTGCTTTCCAATCGCAGGTAGGGACGGGGCGGGTTCCGTCCAGGAGACTCACCTGTACACAGAGTTTGGGGGAGCTGTTTTGAACACATCATAAAAAAAGTGCTGGATTGTAGGGGTGACTGGATGGCTCAGTCGGTTGAGTGACCACCTTCGGCTCAGGTCATGATCTCATAGTTCGTGAGTTCGAGCCCCGCATTGGGCTCTGTGCTGGCAGCTCGGAGCCTGGAGCCTGCTTCAGATTTTGTGTCTCCCTCTCTGTCTGACTCACCCCCGCTCGTGCTCTCTCTCTCTCTCTCTCTCTCAGTCTCTCAAAAAATAAAATAAAACGTTAAAAAATTTTTTAAAAAAATACTGGAATATTAACTATACCAAAATGCATACCCTTCATGCAATTGTTAGCACTGTTCAGTCATCCTACTTCCTTCAAAAGCCCAAAGCATTTTGCAAATCGATTTGAAAGCAACCACTTACTCTTGGCCAGAAAAACTGACCTTTATAGAAAAACAGTGATGAATAGATCTTAGAGCAGTTATCCCAATTATTACAAAACCAGTGGGCCATGCATGAAAAAAATCATATCAAGCCAATTAAAAAAAAAAAAATTAGCTTTGGGCCAATCAGAACAGAAATTAAAAAAAAATCTTTCGGGTTTACGTTTATTTATTTAGTCATCTCTACACCCGACGGGGGGCTCGAAATCACAACCCCGAGATCAAGAGCCTCATGTTCTACCGACTGATCCACGCCGTCCAGCTCTATTTCCGTGAGCGGAATGATCACAGAAACGAGGAAGTAAGGCGATGATGGCTGATAGCGTGTCGAACCCGATTTTACCTTTTAAAAAGCCATGGGGTGAGGAGGGAACAAAAATAAGTACGTTTCAGCCAGTAAAAATGATTTATCAGAGTTACCCACGTTTCTATGGCCAGTATCAATTGTTAAGTGTTCTGGGTTGGTTTCCCTGCTTCCAGTTTTATAAGGCCAGTATTTTAAGGTTCCCCTTTCTGGTTCTTGAAACCTTTTGCTTTCGATTCCCTATGAACATAACTCTCCATTCTGACCAACAATCTATTTGAACGTGGCCTTTGTGTTTCTTCTGATTAAAAAAAAAAAAAAAAGGACGGAGATTTTAACAGTAATGATGGTGAATGGTAGAAATAATTTTATCTTCCCTTCAAAAGTAAGATTTAATTCAGTGGTTGTCAACCAGGGCCGATCTTGTTCCCCAGGGCACATTTGGCAATGTCTGGAGACATTTTTCTTTGACATAACCGAGGGCATCTTGGGGGCAGAGAGCAGGGATCAGCTGAATACCACACAATGCGCCGGAACACCCCCCTCCCCGCAAAGAATGATTCCAAATGCCAACAGTGGGGGTGGGGGTAGAGAAACCCCGGTGTAAATACCGCGGTGTCTGGTCACAAGGACCCTTGCTGCCTGCTGTGCATTTAAGCTGGTCTGCGTGGTAAGCGGGAGCCTGATGGGATGGGAACTTGCAATCCTATTCTCTAATCACAAGGTCTCAGTGGCTATGCAAGGTTCTCTTGCACGCACACGTGAATGTGCACACACTCGGTACAAGAAGGAGTCCGTAGCTTACAAGAAATAAACAAGTTTCCAGAAGAACACTTAGTTGTCACTAGTCTTAGGTTAATAGTCAAAAAAAGGCGGGGGGGGGGGGCTGGGGTTATACAGTGTTACTGCTTCTGAAAAAGTGGTACTAAGTATTTTATTCACGGGCTAATTTTAAACATTTTTAAAAATGCATGCAAGCCTTTCTCTTTAAAATCCATTTTCTATTAAGATGCAAATGTGATACCTTTTTACCCGGTGGTACCAAGTTTTGATTTGCTTTGACAAGGTGTGAAAGTGCTTTCTTTATGTTCTTCTCTTTCATGCTTTGCAGCACAGCAGAGGGAAGAAAAGTCTCTAATCCCCATTCTTTTCTGCAATAAAGAGCAGATCTTTAATTTCACATTCTTGTGATGATTAGTTATCTAAGGCAAAATGGCGCTCTGATGTTCGATGGAACAAATGAACTCGGGGAAAGGCAGGAAATGGAGATAGGTGCCCAATTAGGGAGGCAACTTTGAATTCACACTCAGGAAACATACTATCTGATCATTAGTACATCTGTTTGCATTCTAAAGGAAACGTATTCTTCCCTCTCCAGAGAGAATGCGTTTGGGACCAATGGGAACTGAAGAGACAATTTATCCAACCCACCTCTGAGTCTCGTTGAATTCATTCACATCTCCGAGTATGTACTTCCAATACAATTTCTCTCCATTCCTTTGTCTTTTGCTCCGTGTCTGCCCACACTGTGGCTTTGTCTCTTCACTTAGAAGGGCCCATGCAACCCCTTCATGCCCCCAAACCATTCTGCCCTCCCCTTCTCCTTCACCAACGGCTACTTCACTAGAAACACACACTTCTCTCCCGGCCAGAAGATCTGGCTCCTTCAATCAACATTTCTTGCTGCGCGCGCGCGTGTGTGTGTGTGTGTGTGTGTGTGTGAACGAGGAGTGCCTCTGGTGTGGCATCAGGGTGGGGTTCGTGATCCTTAAGTATGTGTGGCAGTGGTGGGGAGGCGCAAACATCACAAATAGGGGTGGATATACAAGAAAAACAGATAAAACTGGGCTAATATATGCGTGCAGAGGTCCTATTTCCCCAGCAATGACTACAACCCTACCCCAACAAGGTTCCATATTTTGAACTCTACAAACTCTATCCGGATTGGTCATGTGCCCAAGCAGTGTCTCCTAAGTTATGAAGATCTTCAAGAAGGTTTAGTTACTTCTCCTACTCCAGATCCTCTCCAGAGAAGGGTAGGAAGACAGCCTTCCCCCACTTGATCAATCATGATGATGGTGTTTTTCATGATCACCATTTCTTCCTCCTCCTCCCCCTCTTCCACTTGTATTTGTTATTTCTCCCCATCATCTGGCACTCCTTCTGGGGTGCCTGGGAATTCTGCTTGTATCATTATTTTAGATCATTACTTTTCATATCTGTATAATCAGACCACACGTTCTTTGATGCTGAGGATTATAATTTATACTTACTTGAACTTTCTACCGTCCTGGTGTGAATACCACACAAAAGCCTCAGTGAACAGTTGTCGGGTGAGTGGACTGATTAGTGAGAACCTTATTGTGGACTCTATAAGATTCTTCCTCAAGCCAGTTATCTCTGGGAGGCTTCTGACTGTACCATACTTCATACTTCTGACTGGTCAAACGTGCGTACAGGCAACGGGAAGAGAAAGGCATCTAAGTGGTCTGAAAACCGTGCCAAGTTGGACAGGCCACCTTTTCATATGGAAGCCAGTATCATCCACCCCCTCGAAACATAAGGAAGGGGAACCGAGGAGGGGCTGAATGTGTCCGACTGAGCGGAAGACCTCTTTGTGGGCGGAGTCTCTCTCAGGAGACAGTCATGGCCTGTGTGGCAAGAGATAAGGCATCTGTGAAAAAGACTGGGTGGAGAATGGAAGGCCTGAGGTTCTCAAATCGCACACAAGGATCTGTCCCTCGGTGTAGACAGGAGAACCGAGACTTTTGAGAACAGTGGCCTTGGAATCAGCAAACCGGGGCTCTGATCCTCCCCAACACGGGCTCCTGAACTCATTGGGAAGAAGCCATTTTGCTCCCTGGTGGGTCCGCCTGGCACCTTGGGAAGTTAGAAAGGCTTAACAGGCAGCCCATGGGAAGCTTCTTTGGAAGGTGGGATTTCAATTAGCTTGCATATCACCTGTGTAGGCGGAGAGGGCTCTAGGGCTTTGAGTGTTACGTGGAGATGTGGCTTCGGTCCTGCCACGAACTTTGAAATAGGAGCGTTCCTCTCTCTTAGCATTAGAGCGGCCATGATTAAGAGAGCAGCATGGCTGCTCTCGGCTTCTGAGCCACCTGCCAACGGGAAGCATACAGACGGGGCGACAGAGGGCTCTCCTTGAAAGGATGACCCTTCAATAGACCTGAGGGCAACACGACTGCCTTTTTCTAACAGGGAGTCTTCTCTGGCCAACATTCGAATCGTGAAACAAAATTTGATTGTATGGCATCCTTTCCCGCGGCCACATTTCTTTACCACAGATACCATCCCTCCTGATTTTGGCTAAGAGCATTACTTTCATACCGTAGCTCAGCAATCTAAAGCAATCTCAGGTTGCGCAGGCCGCAGTCTTAACACAGGTGCTTCTACTGATCACACGACCTATAGCACAAGATGGAGTCCCACTGCCTGGGTTCGAATCCGGACCCCTCTAGTTAGCAGCTGTGTGACTTGGGCACGTTCCTTAGTCACTATGTGCCTGGGTTTGCTCATCTGTAAAATACAGCTAAAATCCTACTGATCTCCTAGGGATGTCGTGAGAATTAAAGAGCTTAATGTCTGAGAAGCACGGAGACCAAAGCTTGGCTTGGAATCAAGTCCGTTTAGGAATTTTAAAACGTATGCTTCGCTTTCAATCTGGTCCTCATTTTAAACAATTCTCTAAAGGTGGGTTATGTAAGAAATGGATCTCTTCCACCAAAAATGAACATGACGTTCATATATTTTGCCCATGTTTATAACAAATGCCCTGGATTTGAGCAGGATCAATTTTGGAAATCGAGACATGCATCGAAAATACACTTGGGCGTTACGGAGGCAGCATCTTTGTGCCTGAAATGGCTCCGAGAGCCAACACTTACTCGATGTATTTGAGGGAGATTTTCTGTGTTTGCTTGGTGGTGACGGTTGCGATGTACATTTGCAAGGCTGCCAGCCGCAGGGCTATGTCGTATTTCAGCTCGGGCCCAAATCGCTCCTGAACCACATCGTTACAACTCTGCAAAAGAGACCAGCAGAGGGCGCAGCGTGTCAAAGAACCGGCGGCCGGCGCGCTGCCTCCGAGGAACAGGTGACCCAGTGTTCCAGCTTCCCGTCAAAGGCAAGGGGGCTAAATGTGGAAACATTTCCACCAGGCTGCTTGGAACCCAGTCAGTATTTAATTACATGCACAAACACAGCGACCGCACAAAACGTTTAACATTCACCGACAAATGAGCTGCTATTTAAATATTTAGCTTTTGGTAAAAATAATTAGGAATTCAGGTACGAAATTTCCAAACACAGGTGCTGCAACTGAACGCGCAAAGCACAGATAGCAGCATGCGACTTGTGCTGGGCTTGGAATCTCGGGTTCGAATCCTATTCCTCCGCTTCCACAGGGGTGGGAACTTGGGCAAATCCCTGAATTGTGCCGTGCCTCGGTTTCCTCCTTTGTAAATCGGGCACGGTAGTGCTTCCCCATTCACAGGGCTGTGGTGAGGAGGACATGAGCTAACGATGTGAAGCCCTGGGAAGTCGTGAGTGCTCATACGCGTCAACCGCGGTCATCACCAATGTCATTAACTTCCATTTAGCTCTCGAGAGCAGTTCAGGGGGGAGGCAGGTTTAGCAAGGGGTTGGACAGCAGCAGCCCCCGCCTCACACCCACCTGCTTCGGAATCGTGGCTTTGCCAATGCCCACCTGTGCCTGTAGCTTCAACCACTTTACTCTTGCAGCCTCAGTTGACTCATCTGTGCGATGGGGACTCACGCTAATGACGCCGCTGGAGCACTGCCAATACTGAATGTGCACTCACTAAAGCGTAGCCATTAAAACCCTCAGTTCACTCCAGCGGTGACCCGCCCCTGCTGTGACTCTGAGGGAGTCACGCCACATCTCTGGGCCTCAGTTTGCTCATCTGTAAAAGGGAGATGCCTACCTCACAGGGTGTGTGGTGAGCATCAAACGCAAGGGTGGCTGAGAGCGTGTTGCAACTTGCAAAGTCTAGTGTGACCACAGTGACTGGTTCTCACCGGGCATGCTTGCTCGTTAGGGGCAAAGCACTGAGCTATACGTCACCTTGGAAGCACAGCGTAGCTTCAGCATATTTTGTGTGTGTGTGTGTGTGTGTGTGTGTGCGTGTACACACACACACACACACACATACACTTATTTTTGTTCTGGAAAACTAGGCTTTGGGGCTAGAAACTATGATATTTAGCCTCTTTCTTCCTGCTTTGCCTTGTCCCAAGAAGATTTCAAATGCAAAACTGTATCAGAACATTTACCTCTCTTCCCAGCAAAGCACATTTGTGACCCTTTCATGCATTGACTTTACCAAATGGGAACATGTACCCCTGAATGGTTTCTGCACACAACGTTTACCCTTCAAATACTTACCCATGCCCTACTGGTGCCATGCAATGCACACTCTGTCCCCGGGCTCCAGGCTCGTGCCTCTCAGCTTGTCCCCTTGCTCCTAAGAGGGAAGTCACCTCCTCTCCCTGCCTCCATCTTTAACATGGGCTTCTACCTTCGCTCCTCCTGAAAAGCTCACACCTATCTGGATTGCACAGCACTCCTTATTGGAAGCAGGTCTGGTATGAGGTGGGAGATAGGGTGGTCTGAGTGAAGGCAGCCATTTTGTTTTGCTGTTGGGTTTACCAGTTATTTCCAAGAGCCTAGGGGGTGTCCATAAAGGGACACCATGGGGTTGAGGCTCATCTTACAGTCTCATGAAGGATGAGGGAGAGGAAGCCACTTGGCACAGCACCAGGCCATAATAAGCACTCGACACAGGATTATAGCACAGGATTTAGAGACAAAGACTCCAGGTTTAGTCCTAGGCTCTGTCAGCTACTCATCAAACGGCCTCGAACATGGCATTTCATCTCTCTCGAGTCTGTTTTCTTACCTGAAAAATGGGCTCACTCTCAAGGTTGTTGGTACATCTCTAAGGATGTTTCACAGACTGGAATGTGCTTTATTAGGCTGAGTCACCACTAGGACTTCTCCTAAGAGTTGTGACTGGGATAGTTTTTTCCCATCCCTTTCATACCCTGTATTTAACCAGACTTCTGGGTGAGTTCTTTGTCAAGGTGATTAGTCACTTAATTACATTATATAATTAGTTCAGACTGATCCTGGAGAATTAGTGTGAAGTCTGATATATATATATATATTTTATGGCACGAATCATACTTTTATTACTCATAATCACATTACTTAAAATACAGTTAACACAAGCAAATGGTGGTCATTGTTTTGCCAAATAGAGGTCCCGATAGACTACTTTAGGCCCACAGAAAGTTCATTTATCATGAACATGTTAGGTATTAAAAAGGCAACCGAGGCTGTTCAAGTGTTTAAAATATTTCGTAGCCTCTCAGGTGTTGTCCCATTTACTAATTGGTGTAACCATCTTTTTCTTCGTAGATATTGGACAGGTAATTATGAGTTACAACAGTGTGAATTACCAGGGCTTTCTGTCACTATATATACTCACATCTGCAGAATACCTCGTGGCCCAGTAATGAGTAGGTGATTAACAGATGTTACCACCCTCAAGCCTCTATTTTCATTGCCAAGGTTCATCTAGTCAATGGCTATTGTCCTCAACAGCAACCCACAAGGTTGAGTTTCGTCTTTGCAATGTACATTGCACATTATATAGCGTAATGTATATGGTAATATACACTGTAATGTACATATGGCTTCTCCTTACTCTTTTGTTCTCTAGGCTAATTTTACGGCATCTTTTTGGTACCTTAAAATCGACATGGGCACACAGCGCCATTTGCAGATCCACTGACTTCTGTTCGACAGAGAAGTTATTTTGGACATACCTCGCATTCTGTGAAACAGAGTCGGATGCCAAGAAATTCTCATTTCTTATTCTCAGCGGAGGACATATGAGACGATGGTAGCTTAATTTTGGCCCAGCACACATGGCTTCCCACCTCCTTTCCTCCCTCCATTGGCTAATCCTCGAAGGGGTGGCGGGCTAGTCCACCACCCGTGCAACACCCAAGGGGGGACAGCAGAAATGTCACCGGTCTTTTGCCAGTCCCCCGGGGCAAGATCGCTGGGCAGGGTCTCTGCTTCGCAGAACAGCCCCACACGTATAAAAAGTGTCTCTTTCGAATCAGGAAGATCTCGACGAACCGCATTAGATATGAATCGACACACCTTAAACAGAATTGTGCTTAGCAGTCCTCCTGGTCTACCTAAGAGGTCGGTCCTTCCCAGGAGAAACAACCACATTCCTCTTTCATAAAGGCCATGGGCGTTTTAAAATGGGATGTTTAGAGCAGAAGCAGAGTAGAACAGTTTCGAAGCAGCACCTTGTGAATGGGGTGAGTACATTAATTATAGCGAATGACAAGTGAACGCATCTGTCTACAGCCACGCACTGACTGGCACCTGTGTAACTATTTAATTGCAACTAACAAGCCAAAAAACGTAGCACATCATCTGAGCAGCCACGGACAGAGCCCCAGCTTGGTTCTCAGCAGGGCTAAGGGAAGAGGCAGTAACGCATCGGCTGAGAATCAGGCAGTCACCTCTGGGTCACTTGGCCTGCTGGGGAACAGGGGATAGAGTTGAGGGGTCCGGGTGGCCCAAGTTTAACATTTAAAAAACCCAGGTCATGACAGTTTCACTGTTCTGGGTAGGAAATGGTATAAAGTACACTGCACATATCTTTACTTGCCTTTTCCAGATGACTCAGGATTATCTTCACGAACATCAATCATCCTACTGAGCTGTAAGTACCAGAATCTCTTCCAAAGAGCACCGAGGTGGGGGACGTTTAAGTGAGCCTTGCGTTTAGTGCCCTATCTGCTAGAATGTTCTAGTACATCCGGCTTCTTTTGCCTTCGGTTTAATTTCTGTTCTCCAGGGATTATTGCCACTTTAATTTATGTCCCCATTCCCAACCTCTGGCATGCACCTGACCTCTGTCTCTGTGCCATCTTCTACCTGTTTTCTTTTCCCACTCAACGTTTTAAAGACTACGGGAGCTTTGAAATATACAAGAACGGGAGCTTTGAAACATACAAGAAAATACTGAGACTAGTAAAACAAAACCAGTGTATCAACTACCTAGGCTGAACAAATGTTTCTTTTTTTTCTTTTCCCACCTTCTTTGTGTTTTATTTCTCATGGCTCCAGAAGTCTTGGCCTTACACAGGTTTGTCTAACCAAAGGGGGCACGTCTTTGGGGTTTTGTTGTTTTTTTTGCCTCACTTTGGCACTTTCTCCCTTTTTTGTCAGGGGAGGTTACATTTAGGTTTACAATCTCTGAGTAGTTCTAATGTGAGATGCTTAAACTTCAGGTAAATGGGTTCTTACTGTTTAATGTGATTGTACTGGGAATTTAAGCGAGAGTAATGGGTAGCAGTTAGGGAAAAATACAAGAACATCTCCTAAAGTCAGATGAATAAATTCCCTTTGGGGCAAACTAGCGAAGACTCTCATCTCTGGAAGCCTTGTTTTTTGAGAATTATAACCCAGAATTAGATATAGTCAGTCTGCAAAGGATACTTTTTTTTTTAAAGTCTTATTGCCTTGAAATGAATTATTCCATTATAAGGAATATCCTATTTCAGAACACTCTAAGCACCAAATAAATGAGTGCATAAATGAGTAAATAAAGGACAAAGGGAAAAAATCTTTTTCATAGCAGAATGCCAATTAATCAATGAAGAAGAAATAATGGAATTAGAAAAATCATCATTTTAAAACCATTGCAGTAATAACGGATTCAGGCAAGACGCATGAATGAATACTGAAACTGGTGAGTGAAAGGGTATTAATTACTCTCCACAAATTACCTATTAATCACAAAAAAAGTAGTAACTTCTGGATGGATAAACTTGGAGAACGTTGCCTTAACCAAGAGTCAAAGTTAACCTCATCATGAAGGGGACAAACTGACATCATCATATGCCCCTGCCCAAATGACATACCCTCAACCTAATCAGGAGAGAAACATCAGAGGAACTCGAATTCCGAGATTTCTACAAAATAACTGGCCAGCACTCCTCAAAACTGTCGAAGCCTTGAAAGTCAAAGAAAGAATGAGGAATGTTCTGGACTTAAGGAGATTAAAGCGACATGATACCGAGATGCAAAATGGGATCCTGGAGTGGATCCTGTTCTAGAAAAAAAAAAAAAAAAAACTGACATAAAGGCCATTTTGGGGACGGTAGGAAGAATCTGGATATAGGTTGCACACGAGGACGGCAATGCATCGGTGTTACAGTTCCTTATTTTGTTAATTGGACCATGATTATATAAGACAGTTTCCTCGTTATTAGAAAATACACACTGAAGTAGTTAGGGGTAAATGAACATGACTTGGTAAATGACATTCATTTACCAAATCATGGTCATTGATTTGGTAAATGAACTTGTGTGTGTGTGTGTGTGTGTGTGTGTGTGTGCTGGGGTGCGGGACAGGGAGGTGAGCATGTGTTCATACTTATGAAATTATTTCAAAAGTGAAAGCAGCAAAACAGAGTCATTTTTAGGGGGAAAAGCCCCACATTTAATTTATCCCCCAATATTCATATAAAACATGCCCAAATTCTCACATACCTGAACGTAGAGATACTCGAATGCAACTGGATCTCTCCGTAAAAGGTCAATTGGATCCTTCGGGACAAAGCTAATGCGGAAAAGACACCTCATCTTATGGGAGCTGGGCCGCTGTGTCACCTACAAGAGCAGACGGATCACAAGAATCCTTCAGTGCAGGCAAAGGCAACTTTGTTTGAACGCCAGAGAAGGAGGTGGTCGAAGGTCTTTTACTCTGTGTCATAGATACTCACTCCCCGAAAACTGCTCAGACCCTGGGTCTTGCTCCCCAGAAGCAGACCCTGACATGAGGGTCTTACTAAAGAACTGCTCCCAGGAGAGGCCAGTAAGGGAGTGGGCGAAGCAGGTCAGGCAGGAGAGGACACTAAACAGAGGCAACAACCCTCATCACGGAGCCACCGGACCACTGAAAAGTCCTTGGTTCCAGGCCGTCCCAGGGGGATGGGAGTTTCCTGATGTGGACGGAACGGGTGCCAGGGGTCTGAGGTTGGCCCTCTGAAGAAGACTGGAAAGTAGGAAGATGCAAGTTTGGGCCCGTGCGCTAATTCTGGAATCCACAAGTTTCCAAACTACCCCGCACTTTTTGGTATCACGACATTGTTCAAATCGTTCAAAGGAGCTTCAAATACTCCACAGGTTCTTTGGGGCTGAGGACCACGGACCGTTTTGTTTTCCCTTTTACCCAGCACAGCATGCGCCGGCTACTAGCGGTTAGGTTTCGTAATTCGTAATTCCTTTTGCAACAAAAGGCAATCAGCCAATGAATAGTAGGTGCTTAATAAACAGGTGAATGAGTGCATTGCCCTTGAATGTGTTTTCTATGGATGTGTATGCAGTTCCATGGACTTGTAACTACTTTTGTTTTTTAGAGGACAAATCTGGCAAAATAAAAGTGTTCATGAACTGGAATTTAAAATTCGAAACAGGAACAGCAATAGCCTCATTGAACCCCATGTTGTGTGTGTGTGTGTGTGTGTGTGTGTGTATTCTTACAGTTTACATTGCTAATTTTGTTGAGTAGAAGAATTTCAATGGGAAAACACATACTCCTTTTAAAGGCATACTGAGAAGTAGAAACCCTGACCCAGCTTTCTGGCTGTGGGCAGGATCACAAAGCCAAGTGGACTCACGAGCCCATGGGCCGGGGGCTGCTCATCGCTGGCTGGTGGTCAAGCAAACCAGGAAGAAGAAAATACGGGCACCTAAGCGACCAGTAGCGTGGCTCGGGTCTGCTGTGGGGTTTTATGGGGATGTCCTAGGGTATTTTGTCTGAAGGTCTGTGCTGATGTTAGAAAGTCAGGTATCATTTATCTCCAGCTCCTTTCATTACTGCTTAGAATCCATCTTTCCTGAATTTTCCACAAGCGACCTTGAGCCTATTTTTATCGTCAGTAGGCTAAAGTGCTTTAGACTCATTAGAAACAGCAGCCCATAAAAATAACAGTCCCTAAAACAAGAAAACAATTTCCTGGAAACGTACACATTTCTTATACTTACTCTCATTTTCTACCATGCCTATAAACACTTTATTGATCTAGCTTTTCAAATGCAGTGATTTCAAAGGCATATAGCTGATTCGTTTCAGGATATTTAAATCCATAAGTTTTCTTTTCTAGGGAGCATACTTGAAGTTTTAACACTTTGCTTTTCGTTCTGATAAACACAGCCACTTCTACAAAGAGAAGGGAAAAATCAGTGTTACAGGCTTTCTGCTTCCTTCTAACATTTTAACGGAAATTTAAAAACCTGGAGATCAGTCTGGAATGAGAAGTCATGGTTGCCTAGCTCCAGAAGACACGTTGAAAGAATCTGTGTCCTGCTAAACCAGCAAGAAGCTTTCCCATAAAGGCTGTGCGGTAGATAGAAGTTCAGAGGGAGAGTGTATCTAGCAATATCAAAAGGTTGTGGGAAGTTTCACTAGACTCCTACTTACTGGCTGTCAGCCCATATCCCCTTGGCATTTATGACCACGAGCTGAAGGCTACTTCCTGCAAACACCGGCGACCACTGGCCAGCACCAGGCGACCCTGCGCGGCCAGGGAGCACCTGTCTGTCCTCGGAAGCAGCCCACACCACCACCAGCCGGAAGATGCCCCTGCCCCATTTCCCTCCCTCTCCCAGTGTTTCTGGATCTCTCCTCCCCATAAACCACGGGCACCCAAACCCTTGTCTTAAGTTCGGCTTCGGGAGGAACTCCGAGCCAAACAGTGATCTTGCCCATGTGGGATTCTGAATATCGGGGGTTGCTCCCCTGTAACAAAGCATAAAGTAAGTCATCGGTTTCCAAGGGAGTTTTGGCACAGGTTAAAACAAGAAACGATCATTAGAAGCGGTTTAAAGTATCTCTAGGTAGATTCAAACCTGAGAAAAATAGGTCAAGTGTAGATCGAGGGCTGTAAATGTACACAAACGACAGCTTTATAACTAATTCCCTGCACTGAGTTGGACTGAATCAAGAGACTTAGGCATGTCGTGGGACCCAACTCACGGGGCACCAGCTTTTAATTATGCAGCAACCGCGAAGACTTAAATGCGACAACGCTTTCTGCTACCCCGTCCGTCTGGGGGGCACCTCCTGCTCCTCCTCCTGGTCTCCCCCTCCCTAAAGTTCTCTCCTCACTCACTGAGCTCTCCTCCGTAAGAGGAGTCGGCTGAGATCCCTTCTACCTCCGGCAAAGACTGCGTGTGCGGAATCACGAGAGAAAGGAGGGTGCCACGCTGAATTCAGCAGCCAAGCAGCCTGCCTGTCTCCCCAGAGAACAGATGGGGGTGGCCTGTTGGTGGCCAGGAACTGGGACGCACTGGTGGATCCAACATTGACAGTGAGCAGCACTGGGGTGGGCATTTCAAGCCTCCACAAACAGGCAAGTGTGCACCCAGAACTTAAGACAACTAACTAGGATTCTGGTTTAATTTAAATAATCTCAGAAGCCATTTCTTTTCAATGGTTTCAAGAGATGCATTGTCAAAGCAGGCGAACAAGTCCTTCCCATGACATAAAACATGATTCTGCGGAGCCACATTCCCAGGGAGTATGTTGCATCCACACAACTCCTGAAACAGAATGCCACGGGCACCAGTGACAGTTGCAACAAAGTTTATTACAATGAGAGGCAAGGCCAACCGATCGGGACCAACACTCTTGATAAGAGTGTGGCTTCGAACAGCCGGGGTACAGAGTTTTTAAAGCCGATCACATCATTTTATCATTATCTGGGAACAGACCAGAGAAACAGTTCCCAGAGGAGTTAGAAACAGTTGCCAGATGAGTCAGAAACAGTTATCGAATGAGGTGATTATTTTAGACTTTCTGCCGCTAAGTTGCAACCAGTGGATCTCCTTGACCTTGTCTCTGATGCTCTTTTTTTGAGCTTTTGTTTCCTTCGTTGGTAAAGCCTGATTCACAAGAGTATGAAGCATGATTTACAAGAGTAAAAGCAAGGCTGTTATCTTTCGACCTTTAGTGTCAGAACAAAGTTGTTATCTTTCAAGCTAAGCGTTAGCCCTACAGTACAATTTAACCCTTACAAGTACGTGCCGAGTCTTTAGCAACTCCGCACGTGACGCCGACTGACGGGCTACAGAAAAATGAACAAAATAGAGAAGCGTCACCTTGAGGTGTACAACCCATTGTGAATGCCAGAGCTTTCTTTAGTGGGGATCCCCAGGGCCTCAGCGAGTACACTGAAGGGAGGAGAGGACAGGGGAATTCTGGGGCCAGATGGCCTGGGCTCTCACCGGCAGGCATAATTTCTGCTCTCACCTGCGAGTGTGATGTCACACACCTGAGTTAGAGTCTCCTGTTCATGAAGCAACAGCAGCTTGGTTCCGGCCCCTTCCGTCCTCTGCTCCAGCATGAGGGAGAAGTGTTCGATGCCTTTGATGGAGAGCTTCTCTTGAAGAGTTAAGATGACATCCTTACAGAGGAAACATTGACAAGATGCTATCAAAACCAACACGGCTCTCTTGCAGAGTTTACCATGACCGAAAAGTGTTGCTCGAATAGGCTTCGGATCTGTAAGTTTTATACGATGCCTGGATCCTGAAGCTTGATATTCCTTTTCCTGACCTCTCCCACCACCCCGGATCGTTATGGAGTTCAGAAACAGGGAGGCAACGGGGGGACTAGCTGGGGGAGGTGCTCGCTTGTCTTAACTTGGAAAGCTTATCAATAACTTGTACAGTGGAGTGGGTTCGGTTCCCCTTCTTCTAGATGGGGGGGGGGGTGCAATTAAACCACCTTGGAAAGTGGTCTACCCCAGGGGTGGGCAGAATACCCCTGTATGCCAAATCCGCTCCCCACCTCACCTGTTTGTATAAATAAAGCTTTATTGAAACACAGTCACACTCATTTGTTTACATAGTGTCGATGGCTGCTTTTGCCCCTTGCATCGGCAACTGAGATTGTATGGTCTGTGAAGCCTAAAATATTTGCTCCCTGGCCCTGTACAGAGAACATTTGCTGACCCTTAGTCTACCCTTCTGTTAAGAGCATGCGGTAATGGTTGGAATGTGGGATCTGGAAAGAATCTGGTTTCCACACCCGGCTCGACTTCACGTTAGCTGTGCACCTCCGTGCAAGTTATCAAACTCGGAAGTGTCTTAATGCCCTTATCTATAACCCAGGGATGATGAGAATACCTTATATGTCAGAATAGATACAAGGACTGAATGAGTTCATACAGAGAACACATTTATTGTGGCACTGTTTGACAGAGGTAGGGCACTAGAACAATATACATATATTAGCTTTTATTCTGAATCTCTGGGGAGGGTAGAATGAACAAGTAATCCTTTAAAGGATTAAACCTTTAGGATCAGATAGGTGTCTTTGAAAATGAAAAAAAAAGTGACTTATTTTTTTCATGATCTGAAAACTAGTAGATGAGCTCTCGTTTGAAATGGAATTAAAAAAAAACCCATTACTTTTTTTTTTTTCCATGTCCTCAGAAACTAAGTGATCTCTCGGGATAATTTACACGCCGTTGCTAAAAACTCCAAAGAACAGTGCTTTTCATCCTAAGGCAATTCTGCTCTACAGCAACATTTGGCCGCTTTTGGAGACCATTTTGGTTGTCACAATGGGGTTGGAGAGGCTATTGACATTGAGGGATGTGGCTGAACATCTTACAGTGCACAGGACAGCCCCCACAATAAAGAATTCCCTGCTCCGGGGGCGCCTGAATGGCTCAGTCGGCTGAGCATCTGACTACGGCTTAGGTCACGATCTCACGGTTCGTGGGTTCGAGCCCCGCGTCGGGCTCTGGGCTGACAGCTGGGAGCCTGGAGCCTATTTCAGATTCTGTGTCTCCCTCAGTCTGCCCCTCCGCTGCTTGCACTCTGTCTCTCACATTGTCTCAAAAATAAATAAACATTAAAAAAAAAATTAAAAAAAAAAAAAAAAAAA